>NC_072736.1:42678925-42811836 GCF_026930045.1 Uloborus diversus
AGTCTTTTAAAGATATAAAGCTGTCAAACATTTTAAAGCAGTAAATTCATGACAATTATTTAGTGGCAACAAATCCCAGTGTTTCTCATTATCATATAGGAAACCCCAAAATTTTTTCAACATATCAAAGAATAAAGAGCTTGTAATGACTCACAATAGTTCCGGAAAAAAATTTGTATTTAACAAAGCTGTTTTTTCTTTTAAGTTAATTTTTGTAGAATAAGGTTATGTTACAAAAAAATTGCAATTCTAACCTAGTCTTTAGGGGATAAAAATAAATATTGATCTCCTTTAAATGTTTTATGCTATATATATCTAACTTTAAAACTTCCACTTACACTAACATAATGTCCGACCAATATTAACAAAGTCACTACACAATCAAAGGACATTTCTGTTCAAATAAGATTTAAAACATAATATAATTCATTAGAGCTGTAAGAATTTTTTTTTAGGAAAGATTTTTTCTTTTTTTCAGAAAAAATTTGCATGTACCGAATACCAAAAAAAGAAAAGGGGTCCAAGTAGAAAACAAGTACAAAAAAAGTTTTTAAAAATATTAATATTTATGAGCTTTTGATATTGAAGATGTCTATCTGATCTAAAAATTAATATTTCTAATAACTCAATAAATAAATTTATCGTATGTAGTCCTTATTTAAGATTCAAGAACAAATATGCAGTCAAATTTGAAATTTCTTTGGCTTATTGTTTCCAAATATGGCAAAAGATACAGAAAAGCTTAAATTTCAAACACAGACTATGAACATTTTTCTATTTCTTCACCAGTATGAAGTAAACATATCGAAACACAAAACTATTAGAGCTGCTTAAAAATTGGAAAAACTTTGAAGAACATTTTCTTTTTAAAATTATTTAATAAGTAAAAGTTCATTTGAAGATCAAAATTGATAAATACATAAAAATAAAGGGAGCGAGAGGGAGACAGCTTGAAATTGAAATTACTTCCATATTGGAAAAAAAAAAGGCACTTCTAATAGTTTTAGTAAGAACAAATAAATAAATGAAAAATCTTAATGTCGACTAGGTTTAGAAAAGTGACAGGAATTTATGATCCAAAGTAAATTACTTCATTGGTTCTATTCCAAAAAAAAAATCAAAGTATTATTTTAGCCATTATACTATTTCCCCTAGGAAATATTTTGTTATCTTGCAATCAGTTAAGACAATTCTTTCAAATGAATAAAGCATAAATCACTGAAATGATTTTTCACAAACACATACAAATCACAGAAAAAGACATAACAGGATGAAGGTCCTTTAGTAGACAACAATAGTAAGCTTGAAAAGCATCTAATTTATAGATTCTTTTAGTCAAACATTTTAAATATACAATGAAAAAATAAAGGTCTAAGCACATTTACACAAAGAAAGTAATTAAATTAAACACAAATATTGAAACAAAAATAGTGAATAATAATGATTAAATATGCAATTTGCAGCAAAAAATTCTAAACCACTTGAGTCAATAAATGTCATAACACAACAAATGAATTGATGAAAGCCATAAGCTGCAAAACATTTTTTTATAGAAATTGTACAGCAAAATGCTGTCTGAACCAAAAGATAAATATTCCATTTTGAAAATCAAAAAACCATTTCATTATCATTTGTTGTAGCACTAATTTCACGAATTACTTCTGCACCAACAGGCACTTGAGAAATATTTGGTGCATCCACTCTTTTTGTACAAACATTTTACATGTGACAAATGAACTTACATTTCTTCAAATTTAAAGGGCGAAAAAAAAAAAGTATTTCACTCAAAATACACATAGTAAAGAAACTCGAAATATTTCGTAGCATTGCTCGATCAATCAAATTGGAATTACCTAATACTTTTCAAAACACTTAAGAGGTCATGCATTAATTATGTCAGGGTCCCCAGGGGTTGGAAAAATCTCTACATACCCTTACTTTAGGGGGAAGGGGCAAACTCATTCTAACACAAGATTTTCCAAGTCAAAATTTCATACTAGAAATCGTGCGGTCAAGTGGTTTGGCAGGGATCATATTTCATTTGCGTCTGGAAGGTAAAAAACGTATTAGGCTGAGCTGCTTTTAACTTGTTTTACAAATAATGAATGGTGTGAAATATAATAAAAGAATCTCACATTGTATGGCCTGTTTTACTTTAAATTAGTAGCTCATTACATACAAAAAAAAAAAAAGTAAAAAAAAAAAAAAAAAAAACCATCCAGTCTGGGTTCCAATTTTTTAGTAACTATTTTTTTGCACAAAAAAGGTTTTTAAAATTTTTTTAACAATTCCAGTAAGGAAAGATTCATTATTTATTATTTTGAAAAACGAAATGGAATCTTACGTACCCTAACATAGGGAGAGGGGGGGGGGAGTCAAAATTGCCAAAATCATCCTTACATAATTAATGAATGGCCCCTAAGATAAACAAACAAACAATGAAAGAAAATGTAGCAGATATTACATTTAAAAAAGTCTTTGTCACACCATAGTTTTAATGATTGTACTACAATTTTTAACAAGCAAAAATCAGTTTTACTCAAGAATTATTCTTAACAGTAGCTTTTTTTAGCAATCGTTTGGAAGCAAATTTCAGCTAAATTCATCAATGCATGTGCTCCTTCTTCCTCTTCATTGTTCCTGGCCTGTTTTGAAACACTTTTAACTGTGTCACTCAAAATCACAGGTAAAGTTGCATCAGTGCTATTTTTATCATTTCCTGACCAGGTCTCTTCAGCGTCTTCAACACTGCTTTCTGGCTGATTTAGACAGGCACTATAGGTGTGATCTTCACTAGGACTGGTGGTTATGACAGGTTTAGCCGTTTTCATTTTCTTAACTGCTGAACTCTGTGATGATTGCCTGTTAAAATGTAAAAAACAGCTTTAAATTTAACTCTTTCTGCTTGATAACTTATTTCGTCCTTTGGTCATATTCATCTATAACAATGTTTGAAATATAAGCCAGGGCGCCCATATGCAAAATTGTACGAGGGGGCTCAGATATTTTCCCCATGATATAGCACGATATTTTCCCCCATGGATTAGCAGGATATTTTCCCCATGGAAACTGATTTCAGTGCAGATTAGAGTTATTAAAATTTGACATTTTTAGTAACTTATTCATTAACGGCTGAAGAAGAAATATCTTTACATTTTTGCAAAGAAAAAAGTACTAAAAGCAAGGAAGACCTAAATTCTAGGGGGGGAGGGGCTTGAGCCCCTAATTGCCCCCCCCCCCCCATATGGGCACCCTTGAATATAAGAATAAAAATAAAATACTGCAAAACCTTTGGTACTCGTCACCCTGAACTATGATTTATTTCCTCAGTATTGGAGGAATTTGGGGAGGGGGGGGGGAGCTTATTTTAAAAAAATTTTCAAGTTTTGCAAATTGATGCATAACACTTTTGCAAAACCAAACTTTTCTAGACAGAAAATTCTAGAACGAAAAGTAATTTCTACCATAACACGTGCTTAACTTGCTAAAAACAGCTTTCAATTCATTTGTACTTAATTTGTGCATTTATTTCAGAACTGAAAAAGTCAAAATAGTGAAAGAAAAATTTAGAAATGTCAAGGTTTTTAAATATAATTCAACATACCTTAGTTCATTCCACCTACCAAATTTGCTGTTGATTTTATTGCAAATCAAAGGCAAATCTTGTGAGATACCAATTTTGAGTGATGTAGAAATCAGTGAGACAGGAGAGTCAAATCTCATCAACTCACAAGGTATAATACCGCAACAAATGATTGTGGTGCAATATGATTAATTACTGAAAATTTTACTCAAGTATCAAAATCATGCACCAAATTTTCACAAACAGGAAATTTATTTAGGATTTTCTTTTTAAATGTGAGAAATAAGTTGTAAGGCGAGAGATCAACAGAAAAGAGAATGTCCCGAGCAAATTGGGGAGAGTTGGCAATTCTGTGGCTTTTTTAAAATTAGTTATTGTTTAATTTAGAAGCTTCTTTCTTCTTTTCAATCAATAAAATTTATCAGGGCACTGAAATTTCTCTTCACATTGCTAGTTTTTCTCATCTGAAAAAATCAAGTATTTTGCATTTCAGTACATACAAAGTATGAGTAAAAAATTAAGCACTTTAAGGACCCTACAAATCCTGTCCACATATTTTTCAGAATATTCCATAATTTTTGTTACACTTCCATTGTATTCCAGTTCAGTGTTGTGACAATAAACCAGCTTGTTCAATCGTCACGGCGACATAAATTTATTTAGGTAATAATAAGCAAATCAATTTGATTAATCAATACCAAAAGTAGTAAAAATATTATCTCGCTATTTAAACTATTCCCATTTAAAAGCAATAAATTGGATCAGTCAATAATAGAAGGTGAGGAAAGCATTTTAGTCATGCTTAAAAGGATGGTGAAATTGAAATGAACAAAAACAATAATAATAACAAAAGGTTTCAAAATAAGGAATTAAAAAACTAGGGCAGAGTACTTTCAAATAATTACAAGGAATGGCTAAGAAAAATCTCCAAAAAAGTAGCTCAGTGGTCGGAAAAACATTTTTTTTCATTACTTTTTTCTTTTAATGTAGCGACTACAAACTACTTTTGAAATGGAATCGCTTCTTTGTTATTAAAAAAATAATAATAAATAAATAAATAAATAAAAAGCATACATCCACACTGTTTGAGGTTGGGTTTGGGTTCAAAATGTCGCCACCGAAATGTCGCGGGACAAAATGTCGTGGCCAAAATGTCGCTTGTCCAAAATGTCGCCTGTTCAAAATGTCGCTGGGCCAAAATGTCGCCTGTCCAAAATGTCGTAGATCCAAAATTCGCTCATTCACTTGGTAAGAAAAAAGCAAATGTACAAAAATGCTGTTTAACACCAAATTTGCAGAATAAATGATTACTGCCTTTAATGAATGTCACCGTTAAAAACGGGACTGGACTAACTGAGTTTCTTGATAAATTCTAACAAGATTATTCCGTTTTGATTCGCAACTGTCGGCTGTTTTTCAGCAAACAAATAGAATACAAGCGTTACGTTATCTTATTTCTTGTGACTCGCTATCTACCAACTTTAAAACGTTCTGACGGCGTTCAGTTCTGACGTTCGCTAAATTATTTTAAACTTTTCTTCAAGAATAGTGTGCGTTTGTATGTGACCGATTTTTTGGGGCCATTCTACGTCAAAACCTGTAGTAAGAATTCGAACGATACCCGCAAGTACCCATATATAATTTAGGGCTGCGTGGTTTTTTGCGTCAATTCGTTAAGATAGTGGAGTAACTGAGCGTTTTCATCGATATGCGTGACTGTCATTGCTCAAAAAATGATGAACGGAATCAAATAAAATGTTAGGAAGCAGCAGGGGGACAGATTTTGGGGCCAATAACACCAGAGGTGGAGCAATCGAATGTTTTTTTTCCCTTTCTTTTTTATTATCTGTGACTGATATATCTCAAAAAGTAATACAGTAGACCCTCGTGTTCAGCGGGTTTATTTTACGCGGTTTCGATTATACGCGGTTGAAGATTTGACACCTTTATTTTATTTACGCAGATGCGGCAATGCAAATAGGTAACATTTTCCTCTCTTTCAAAAACCAAGCTCCTAACGATTGCAGATTACACGTAACTAACTGCATTTTGGTGTGCTAATAATCGAACTTGGGTCCTTGGAGACATTTTATGCGATTGGTTCCAGAGCTTTTTCCATCAAAAGTAAAGTGATTAAACTCACACAGTTCAGAACTCACTGGAAGAAGAGCTTTTAGGAGTGACAAAGGAGGTCAAAACCAACGAGGATACTGACTCTGGTGACACACAACCAAAAACGCTCACATTGAAAATTTTGAACCATTCGTAGACAATAGAAATGATCTTTCCTATTTGTTAGTGAAGGAAGATTCTATCAAGGAAATGACGCAAGTGATCATGGATGCGTTAATGCTCCGCAAAGAATTAGAGGAAAAATTCTTAATGACTACCAAAAGACTATCATAGCCAGCTCTTCTTTATAAACAGAACACGAAATTAGTTTGTTTTCTTTATGCATATTATGCATAAAAATCGATATAAGTACACATTAAACTTATTATACAACTAGTCATCACTACAATGAAGTATTTTTTTATCTAGGGAACCTAATCCCTATTTTGACACTAATATTAGGTCTCAATTTACGCGGTTTCGATTTACGCAGCATTTCCGTGGAACATAACCCCCGCATAAAACGAGGGTACTACTTTGGTCTACTGTACAAAGGTTAAGACAAAATTTGATCTACAGATATATCTTAAAGGGCGAGTTGCTCATTTATTTTTGGCTTCAGTCATCCCAAAAGGATGGATCACTAAATAATTTTTATCGTTTTATGTGACTGCTATATCTCAAGAAGTAATGCGAGGATTCATACAAAAATGTAGCATCCAAGTGAAATTAAACGAAAACAAGACTTATTTTCGTTCTAAGTTGAGTTTCGTAATCGTTTACGTGAGTCAGTGTAATTAAATAAACAATGAAAAATATACTGAATTTAAATATGAGAGGTTGAGCATGATATCAATAAAATCTAAATTAGCCGTGTATTCCTCTCATTCTTGTAGCACTTTAACTAGCGTGGGTGTTAAATAAAAACTGAGTTTGCATTCTTATATAATTTGCATAGTAAAATTTCACTAATTAAAACAGCAATTTTTTCTGAGAGAGAAAAGCTAATTTGTTTATTATTATTATTATCAATATTCTTTTCTTTCTGAATTACCAAGCTATATTGAGCTGGAACTATTACCTTTTGAAACTCATTTTAAAAATAAGTCTAGGTCAAAATTGACCTGAATAATCTCATTGATATCAGTTATTTCACCCTACATTATGAATTTTTTTTTTTCCTACTTAAAATTGGGAAATGTGATTAGCTGAAAAGCGCTACTTCGCAAGCATGAAAGTATCCTCTTGAAAACCTTCAATAAAATAACTGTTCTGAAATCGTCCCGTGATGTTCTATCGAATATATAAATTTCATGAATGCTGAGAATTGAAAATATTTGTTATCGTTTTTCAAAAATCTGAGTGAAAGACACCTGTTTTAGCAGTTACGGGTTTCATTGATTTCAAAAGATTTGACGGTGAACATTTCGGCGCAATTTCATAATTTTACTCATAAAAACGTATGTTTTTCTGAAAACTATTGATTTTCTGGAATTAATCAGATGTTTACGAATTAAGACAGGAGAAAACGTTTGGAATTTTTGAAGGAACTTACTTTGAAAGGCAATTAATCTTCTTTCTCAACTTTTATGCTGAAAAGCATCGATGTACATTTGAATTTTTCGTACTAATTGACCTCGCGAATTTTGGGCTGGCGTCATTTTTGACCGCCGACATTTTGGACTGCCGACATTTTGGGCCGGCGACATTTTGGACTGGTGACATTTTGGGCCGACGACATTTTGGACTGGCGACATTTTAGACCGGCGACATTTTGGTCCGGCGACATTGTGGACCGGCGACATTTTGGTCCGGCGACATTGTGGACCGGCGACATTTTGGGCCGGCGACATTGTGGACCGGCGACATTTTGGGCCGGCGACATTTTGGACCGGCGACATTTTGGACCGGCGACATTTTGAACCGGCGACATTTTGGCCGCGACATTTTGGGCGTATACCTTGAGGTTGAGCCAATTTTGGCCATTCTAAGCCATTTATTACAATTTTTATGAATATTCTCTGCAAGAAAGGGTTAAAAAGTTGAAGGAATTCAACCTGCAAATTCTTAATCCTTTCTTGCCAGTGAATATTTAATTCAAGAAGTGCAACTCGGCTACTTGAAAATGTAAAAAGGAAGCAGTCATAATTTGAATACATTTTACAAAGACATACATGTACGTAAAATTGATTAGATGAGTGACATTAAATTGCAATGTGTCATATTTTTACTCACTTTAGACGTAATTTTTTACGAAGGAACCTATGATGAAATTGTAAGGAATCACTCTCGGATTCTTCACTGATATCTGTTGAAAAAATAAAAACACTTTATTTCAATAGGGAAACAAAACATTTGAAATACATAATATAAAATTATACAAGCTTTTGACATTAAGGAAATATAATTATGAATTAATTTAACAAAGACATAATAAGTAACATTGAATAATTTCTCACTCATGTGTTGCCTCTTTAATGCAGCTGTCAGTTGTATGAGTTTTTTAAAAGTTGCAACAAAAAATACATAAAAATTAACTTTTCTTAATTTTTATCTATGTCTCACTTTCAGAGGATCATTATGCGTTTGCAAAATTTCACCCCTAAGGCTTTTTTTTCACCGCTATTTCTTCAAAACCAGTCTTAATCTTTATAAAATACTGATGTACTTTTTTTTTTAAGTACAAACATTTTAGAATGAGATTGAAAATATTATTGCCAATAATCTGTACAAATGAAAATAATCTTTGAAGCATTCCAACAAATGGGAGAATGGTAAAGCATGTAAGTTTCATAAAGTTCATTTTCTTTTCACTTTTACTTCTGTTAACAGCTTTTCACTGGAATATTAAATGAAATTAATGATGGGTGCTATAATGAGGACTGATGTAATGAGGGGTTACTGCATACGTAATTTGTACATCAAGAATATTAGAGCTGATAGAATTGTGATTTTTTTGTTTTGTGGGTGCTTTTTCAATAAAGGTAGATACTAACCACAGTATACAAGATTATGCTACCTTGTGCAGGTAAACGGCAGTACCTACAGAAATGAGTCTTCGATATATTAGAACAAATGCATTTTGGATTCAATACTAACAGTAGGAATATGTTGGAGGTTTTTTTTTTTTTTCCAGTTTTTTCTTCAAAAAAAAAAAAAAAAAAAGCAAGTCTGTACAAAAAGCTTATACAATAAATTACAAAAATGCTAAAAAATCAAAAATTCACAGTAACTGCAATTGTTAAAAAAAGCATATTAAGAAAAACAAAATGACTAAACAAAATGTGCAAACTTAATTTAGATTATAGACAATTGTATTTGATAAAATAAACAAACTTATCACAGTAAAAATTGGTCCACTAATAAATAGGATTTTCCATGAGCATCATGATTTCAAGATCAAGGTTTATCAGACAACGAAAACTTATCTACCACAACATCAAAATGTTTTCAAAGGATCTAGACAAGAAATACTCCAATCACACCTTACCAATGTTTATGGTTTGTGAAAGTTTGATTGCCACTCACCAGAAGAATTTTTTCAAAACATAAAAATAAATTTTAACTGATATAGGGGTAACGTTTGATAGCGTTGCTTAAAAGGTGATAGACAAGAAGAAATGCAATTTTCTGTTAACAATTTAAGATTCCTTGCAATCTCTGTGATGTAGAACTTAGAAGTATAGGGTCTGGTGGGGGAAAGTGGTCAATGGGGTAAAGTGGTCATACGTCAAATAAATGGCTATAGCTTGGAAATAAATATTCGAATGAATGTAAAAATTTTACTTTAGATTAAGGCAGTTAGAAACTACATTTTGAATACGAAATTTTACAACTGGCAAAATTTAATTCGGTAAAAAAAAATATTTTGCGTGAACATGAAAATTTTTAAAATCTAAACACCTATTTTAACATTCTTGGGAAATTTTGTTTGTTAGAATTTGGAACAGATTGACTATACAGGAAGCTTCCTACATGCCTCAAGAACTCTTACTCATTAGCAGTTAGCTGAATCTATTTTAGATAATTTTTTAGAACAATTTAAGTAAGATGGGGTAAAGTGGTCATAATATTAGGCTTAACGAATATTGTTCTTCTAATGTCACTTAATCTTTAGGTATAAGGCAGATACATATTAAATATTAATTTTACTTAATATGTATTTTTTTTTACAGTAAACGGGGTTAAATATACGAGTATATGCGTATATATACGCATATATACTCATGTAGACATGTACATAGACGTATTCACATGAATGCGCCAATAAATACGTATTTGGATATCTGCAAGTATTTTTTATCCATACAGCTATACATTCTACTATACACGTATATGCTCGCTTATACTCGTATATATAAGAACACTTATATACTCAGGTAGACACGCATATACGCATACGTACTCGAGTAGACACATACATACAAGCATGTGATATAAAGGTATACAGGGTGAGTTTATATTCTTGAGCAAATTATTAAAAGGTGTTAGAGGAGAGAATAAGAAGCAAGAATCAATAAGGAAATATGGTCACAAACACAATGACGCGCTACATGCACGCAAAGTGAGAAATTGGTGGATGCAAAAAAAAAGTCACAAATATATATATATATATATATATATATATATATACATATATATATATATATATATATATATATATATATATAACACAAATACAATTTTACACAACATTTTAGGACTTAACAAAGTTTTAAAGCGATTGATGAAATTTGCGGCCTTCAGCTGTAATACATGCGTCGCATTCACAGATCCCTCTCTGTTGCTATAACGACACTTTTGAAAAACTTTCATCAGCCGCTGCGCCTTTGTTGCGATACGTGTATTAAAGCTACTACAGACCGTAACTTTCAACAACTGCTCTAAATATTTCTTAAAAACTAAAATGTTAGGTGAAATCATCTTTGTGCAACAAATTTGTGACCTGCTTTGCATCCATCAGTTTCTGGCTTCGTGTGCATGTAGCACGTCAGTGATTATAACTTCCTTACGGTTCTTTGCTTCTTATCCTCCCTCTCACACCCCTTTGATTTTTGCCCAAGAACTTAGATTCACTCTGTAGGCCGACATGTATATAAGCGTATATTCTCGTGTATACATACATGTACTGGTGTATACACGTAAATCTACGTATATACGTCTATACAGGTATATAATCGTGTTTACACGTATACGTGCGTATATACTCGTGCTTCCATATTATATATACGTGAGTAGACACGTACAAAGACGCACTGGATGTATCCACGAATTAACTCATGTATACTCATATATGTACGTATGTACACTTATATATGCGTATGTACGTCTACTATACACATATATACTCAAGTATGCACGTATTTTCTCGAGATACAAGTGCATACGCGCATATGATGTTCGTTTAAACGCGTATATACTCGTATATACACATGACCACATGACACGTACATATACGTAACACGTATATACATGTGACACGTATGTACTCATGTAGACACGTATACACTCCTGTAGGTAATCACGTATACATGCTTATATACTCGCATATACACGTATATACTTGAGCAGGCACGTGCATGCATGTATCCGATGTATACATGTATCTACTCATATAGGAACGTGTTTACTCGTGTATAACACGACACGTATATATTCGTGTATACACGCATGTACTCGTGAATATACTTGTAACTATAAAAACATCTGAAATATACAAGTATTAGGGTTCTTTATAACGGTTTTGCATCTATTTTTAACTATGACCACTTTACCCCATGCTATGACCACTTTCCCCCACCCTATGGGGTAAAGTGGTCATAAAAACATAGGAAAAAGAAAGTTCTGTAAAACTACTAAAATCAATACTTTTCTTCCTAAAATTCAATGTACCGTGTTCTTTAATAATGCAATGTAAAATAACAACAAAAAAAGTTGAAGTGTTTAAAGAATTTGTTGCATTTATTATCCACCTAAGTTGAAAACCTACGATTTTATGACCACTTTACCCCACCAGACCCTACATAATGTTCAAAGCCCAGTAAATTTACTAAGTCTCTCAAAAAGAAAAAACCTTGCTGTGTGTAAACCGATACTCATAATGGGAGTTCCTACATTAGCTATATATTTAGCGGTGGATACAAGGAGAGGGTCATAGGGTCATGACCCCCCCCCCCACACACACACAAACTGCTTACAACAGTGTCTGTCAACATTATGTTCGTACACTTTACGATTAAAATGCAAATGGTTTCAGTATTCCTTTCCATTCATTAATTATTTTTGAGAGTAATATATTTGAAACTAACTGCGTTGCCCGGCTTCGCCCTGTCTACTTTGAAAATAAAAATTGTGTCAAGTGACGTATATTCAACAATCAGGCTTAAATAAAAGAAGAAAAAACCATCATGCAAAATTTCCCCTCCAAACAATGATGACAGATATTAAAATACTTATAAGAAATTTAAATGAGAAAGATGAATTTAAAAAGCGTAACCATGGAAACACAAAGTAAAATAAGTTTCAGAATTGAAAATGAGAAAGATGGAAATGAACAATGGTTTCAAAAAGCATTATCATGGAAACGGAAAATAAAATGGTTAAAAACTTGTATAGAGAACAGATTTTTGAACTTCATTTAATTCGCTTGTAACTTTTTTCTAATAAAGATAGAGGGTTAAACTTTCGACCATAGGTAGAGTTAGATCTGGAGTAAAAAAAGCAACTCTTTCCAATGGTGTCAAAAAGAAAACTGTGGGAATAATCCCTTCACTTTCTATTGATAGATTTAATGAAGAAAATAGTGCCTAAATTTCAGCTAAGCCTAAAAACATTCGAGCTAAAAATGCAAATAACTCCCGTCGTAATTAAGTTAGATCATTGAAGCAAATTGCATAGAGCACGGAAAATTCTACTCTTTCCAACTATATATAATATTAATATGTGCAAGTAATTTTTCTCCCCTATCATCGGGAATTTATGAGAAAATTGGGCCTTAATTGGAATAAAAAAAAGAACTATTCATCGAATTTTTTTCGAACTGCTCTGCAAACTTTTTCAGGACTTAAAGGAACAAACTGAAAATTTCACCGAAATCGGCCGGGTAGTTCTCCAGTTTTGCGAGTTCAAACACACAGACGCTTTTTGGGGACTTCATTTTATACTATGTAGAGATACTACTGCTTTTCATTGCTTATGAAATTAATTGTAAGGTCTATGCTCTATTAGGTGCTTTATTTCTGGCAGTTGGTGCTTTTTATGGACAACAAAGCAGTTTCAGAACAGGGTTGGGTTTTTTGCCGGCAAAAAGGTATTTTTGCTGGGACAGTGGAAAAAAACCATGGCAAAAATGGAAAAAAACGGCAAAAATGGAAAAAACGGCAAAAACCTAATTGCAAATAAAGTAGCATTATATTATTAATCAAGAAATAGTGACAATATAATATAAATAATGCACTTTAATATTTTAGTTATGTCTCTCCATGTTACTTCTAATTTATAAGGTGAAAAATAAATTAAAAACAAATGTTGGGGTTGCAAAACTTAAGATTTTAAATGTTTGCTAAAACAATTTTTTCAGAATGAGCCAACTTTTATTTCTTTTATTTTATAGTTGCATCTTGATTAAGTATACTTTTTATAGATATTTAGTATTCTGTAAAAAATGCTATGATAAACAAGCTAATTACATTTTCATTGTAAGTTAATTATTTGTCTTAGATGTTACTAACTGAAATTTTATGTTAGTGTTTAAAAATTTAAAAGTAAAAATGCTCCATAACTTTAAAAGTAAGTTAAACCTTAAATTTTTTTAAACTATAAAATAATTGAATTAAAATTTTATCAACATCTTTTCATGCTTTTACTTTTATATAAAAAGGAAAAAAACTGTCCGTAAGTTGTTAACACAAAATCTATTTTTGTCACTTTGGCAAAAACCTATTTTTGCCAGGCGGTAAAAACCGTGGTTTTTTTCATGTTTTTTCCGCCGCCGGCAAAAACTTGCCAACCCTGTTCAGAAGTGTTCCATACCCAAACCCATAGGTTCGTTTATAGCAGGGCTGTCCAACTGCAAAGAGCCTATGGACCAGAATTCCGCTCACTGATAACCTGGCGAGCCGCAGTTTGAAAAATTTGAACAATAACTTCTTACCTCTTATACAATAACAATCAATAATTGAATTATTAATTATAAAACAATGAAACAGAAGGATTATAAAAAAATTTGCTTATATTTTAATGGGAAAATTGAGACCGATTCGCTTTCTTTACAAGTGCAGGAGTGTCAACATCAATGGCCATCAACAAAAGCCGTAGAGTCAGTGAGGGCGGTCTTTATTTTTGACCAATTGCAAGTAGGTTTTACTTATTTGAAATGTTTCTTTCTTCCCTCCCTGTCCCCCCCAAACGTGAGGCAATGCTATTTCTAAGAATTTGTTTGAATACCAGCGATCAGAGTAGGACTGCTTGACCCTAACCTGTTGATGTCCTGTATCATTTTCTCCCAATACGAAAGGGAATCTCAATATGATAGGAATGAAAGAACGCTCAAGAGGAAATTTCGGGGGCCCAGTCTTGACCAAGAAGGGTAGTCTTGGATGTTTCTTGATAGCATAAAATTTCGAAAAAAGAAATATGCCGACGAAGAAATTGGCGAGCCGCACAATAAGTGTTGACAGGCTGCCAGTTGGACAGCCCTGGTTTATAGGGGTCATTTTTTAGCATGACTCCCCCCCCCCTAAAATGGTAGTCTGTACGGATACAGGCAACCATTCCTCCTATATATATTACTATAGGAGTTTAAAGAACATGCAGCCCTAGAAAACTGTAACAAAGCCCTTTTACTCATAACAAAGTTACTATGGAATATTTTGAGCTACATTTTTGATATCCACAACATCACTGGATAAACTGATACTTTTACGTTACAGGTACATCACTTGGCTAGGCAACTTGTAAACCTCTATAATTTTATATTTTAAAGATTACCATGCTAAACTTATATTAGCTGAATACCAGCCTCCATCATGTCTGCAATCAAAAGTCAAGTACAGCTGGGAGTCAGTCATGTTAAGGTAAAAATATCATGGCATTCAGCCACATTCTTTATGTCTAGGTAAATTCACCCCTCCTTCCTTCCCTTCTCCAAGCTTGCATACATATTTTTAGCAATAAGCCTACCTCATAAAATTATATTGCTGATAATATTATCACACTTATCAAAACTGCAAAGCTCTTATCTGCACAGCTCACATTGATAGGTTTTTACACAGATAGGTTTTTAAGCATCAAGATGAAATTATTTTTATAACTGCCATGGCTTCCATATTTAGTCCACATTTGTGGCCAATACTAAGGACATTTGTTTTGTCATACTTATAACTTATTCTTCTTCATCAATATTAGTGGAACTTGCCAAACCTTTCCAGAAAGAACTATATAAGAATGTTTATTCTGAATGCCAGAAGTAGCAGAAAAACCACGTTAGTCTAAAAGAGGATGTCTGCTCCCAAGAATTTTTGTAAGTTATGTTAATCACCTTATGTTCAAAATACGCAACAATTTCAAACATCAAACATTTTAACCTATTTAAGATCAAACAGTGCAAAGACATAGGAAATCTCAGTACTTTGAACTGATACATTAGGGCCATTCTTCAATGTGAGCATTGTGGCAGCAGCATCAACTTCTGGATCTAAAGGTTAAAAAGTTTTCAAATAAATATAAATAATTTTGAGTTTAAAATACATACAAAACCCATGAACATATATATATATATATATATATTAGGGTCGCAGACACGTAAACATTCATAATTGATTTTGCTGCTTTTAATCCTTCAATAAAGTAAAAATTGAAAATTATTCAGGAATTGATATTTTCAATTGACTTTAATAGCCGTTATATTGCAATATTGAATGGCTAAAATCAGGCCCAATGAGAAGTCCTGTCAGCCTAGCCAGAAACTAGGGCCCGTTTCTTGAGGGTGGTCCGGTTCATAATTGGAGTAGTATAAATTTAGCAAGTTTCAGGGGATGGAGGGGGGGTCCAGAGACCAAACTGGCAAGGGGCACACCTTGGCTCTCGGCGGCCCTGATTAAAATAGAACCATACGATCTTTACTTTTCAGAACATAGCTTTTTATATTAGTTCAAAATATCATTAAAGAAGTACTTTTTAGCAGTTTTCAAAGCATGTCAAAAGTACTTACTACCAGGTGTTTAAAAAATGTGCGCTATTACTTGTGTTCCCTTTTAAACAGCAAAAGCAATTTCAGCATGCTTTGGAGAAATATAGTTGTAAAAACCAGGCTGCATGCAAAAACATTTCACACAGAAAACATTCACATTATTTGAAAAACATTTTGTTTTTTGTTTCTGGAAAATCCTAAGACAATCCTCAAAAACATTACTTTCTACTACATTTATTTATTTATTTTTTATTTTTATTTCATTATTATTTTTTTATTTGGAAAAACTGCATAGGTAGGTAGGGAAAGATTTTTATCTGGAAGCTGTTACTTTTAATACAAGATTTAGAGCAAGTAAATCTACAATTTTTAACTATACTTTCAATACACCACTTTACTCATTGAGTGTCATGCATAAACAACTGCATTGAAAGACATACAAAAGGTTTTTAAATTAAAATATGCAAGCATTAATTACCTTTCATACTACTAGCAAGGCGACGAGAAAGAAAAGGGAAAAGCTCTGAAATAAAGGAAACATAGATTACCATTAATAAGTACCTAATTAAATGCTGGCAGTAATAATGCTTGAATTAACCCAATGGAATCAGATGTAAATGTCCAGGCATATACTTGATGCCTGTGAAACTCATACTAAGATTCCATTGGGTTGAAAAAGGATTAAAAAATGCAAAATAAATCAAGAATCAGTTCAAAATAAATTAGAAGTTATTTCCATTTAAAAACTTTTTCATTAAACAGAGATGTAAACAAATTATACCTGGAGAAGGAATCTGCAATGATTGCTGTGAGGATACTAAAAGACATGGCTTGAATTCACTGAAGAAAAATAAGAATACAAATCATTACAAATGATTAAAATCACATTTTTGTCTTTCAAATTATGATGGATAAAGTATCAAAGTGTTTAAAAAAAAAATGGCATTCTAGATTTATTTTTTTCTTTCATGAAAGTGAAGCACCATTTTAAAACCATTTTAGTAATAGAAAAATTTTGCATCAATATACCATCAAGACACTAAGCTAATCCACATAACAAGAGAGAATGTATCTTCATCTAAAGCTATCAATCCAATAAGAGGCTAATAACGCTTACAGCAAGGAAGAATTCGTGAATTATCCAGTACCAAGACCTCAATGAAGAATAATTCGATCATGTAACCAATTTTATGCAAAAGAGAAATAAATTTTTACCGAAAAGCAGTACTCAAAAATTAAACCTATTTTCCAAAAAAGTGAAAAAAACAAAGGTCCATTCAGACGCAAATTGGACCCACTTTGTGGTCCCTTCATAAAATTCTTTTTTGTAAAAGGTGCCACTACACAAAATTTCATGCCTAAAATTATACCTTTCACATAATTTCATTTGCAGGGTTGCCAACTGCTCCGTATTTTCGAAGTAGCTCCGCAAAAATAGCCAGACTCTGCATTTCCCATTTCGTCTTAATTCTGACGAGGCTTACAAAAGATTTTAATAAAATCTAATTAATTTTTATTATATTTTGCTATTTTATCATAACAGTCATGCAAATATGGGAAATTAAAGATGCTTATACTCAAAGAATGATACAGTGTTTAAAGCTGATTTATTAATTTTAAAAAAAACTATCTTTATGCTAGTGCTTAAAATGATTATTGAAGCTCAAAAAATTTTACATAAGAAGTTAATTTGTTTTTTATATTGATTTTTAGACAAAATACCGAGCTGCTCCGCAAAATATCAAAATACTCCTCAAAATCACCACAGATGCTCATCAAATAGCTCCACCAATCAATTCATCTCAAAGCAAAACATCAATAAAAAAACAGAACTCCAGCTTCCAAGTCATTCTCAGTTCTTAATGCCAAAGGGATTTTAGATCAGAATTGTGACAGCTAAACATGCTCAATATGACAGGGTTTCTTTTTAACAAAAAATATGTAAAATAAAAGGCCTTTTTTTCAACAAAAAGAAAACATTCAGGAAAATGTCCTATTTTCATAAAATGCAGACCAAAAAATAAAAACCTGGGTCAACCTCTGCAAAATGACTGGCATGTATACCAATCCCCTGTATTACAAACAGAAATAATTTTTTAAGAACCGTATAAGGATAAAAATACCAAAAATTTTCAATTTAAGGATTTTGTTCAAATGAGAATAAAATTGCACAATACTCACAATCTACTGATCATTGATGTTATGGAGAAGATACTGAACTTGTGTACCAAATGTTTATCACAAATAATAGTCCTTCAATTCAGAAGTACTTCTCAGTCATATTTTTACAGCATTATTCCTCCTTTTTTATTACTTTTAAAGTTAATTTGATCAAAAATAAAGGTAACTTTCTTTAAAATGTATCTTTTAAGTATAGGCCTTGTTTGTTAATTGCTTGTGCTAATGCATAAATTGGAAATTTTTTCATAAATTTACTTGGAGGTAATAGCAAATGACAAGAAAATAAAATGCACTTAAAAAAAATAATAATCATGAACATATTTACCTCTCTGATTTTCCATTCTGACAATGTGATGGAGACATGCAGGTAAAATTACTAAATTCTACATTTGCCATACTTGGAGCTTTTTGTAAGGCCTGTATAAGATTGGGACGGAACTCTGGATCAATGCACCACAATGAACCTTTTCCCACATTCTGCAAAATTTAGAATTTAGAAAGCGAATTTCAAACAAAAAATCAGGGAAAAATATTTCAGTATAGTAAAAACTGAATATGAAAAAATATATGTTATAAAAAATTCATTTAATTCTCAAAACAAAATATTTGTGATGCCAGTTCAATGATTTTTTTTAGCTATCCAGCTCAAATATTTCGCAATAAACTGCAACAATTTTTCATACCACCAGTTTTTTGCTAAAACAACATTTTTGCAGCAAAATAACTGCAAACACAAATTAATGCTTGTGCAATAGGGTAGGTCGAAAAACTTTTTTTTTCTAATCAATTTCTAATAAGCGGAAAACTTGAGCAAGGGCATCCTAATAATGAGAAAAATAATTAAAAAATTTATAAACAATTTTTGAAATTGCGTCAAAGCCCTCAAATTGAGAAAAAAACAGAAAAATTCGGCAATTTTTAACGACATATATTTTTTTCAAAACAAAATTTACTTCATTTCTAATGGTATAAAAAAATACACTTTGTAGTTACTGAAACGTACATAAAAACTTGGGGGCACATTGTAGATAATTTGAATTTGTGCAGAAAGCCTTAAAATACCATTTTTTAAGTAAAAGTCATATTATTTAAAAAATTCTTAAGCTGACATAAAGCTATAAAAATATACTACAGTGAAACCTGTGTATGACAATACTGTCTGTAACGGCAACCTGTCTATAACAATATAATTTTTTTTTTCCTCAGCAAAATGTCAGCATGAATAATCAAACTGTCTATAACGATAACCTGTCTATGATGATACTTTTTTTAGGTCAGAACAGTATTGTTGTAGACACGTTTTACTGTATTTAACATCTGTTTTATTGTTTTAAATACATTTTTCTTATGATGAAATGACAGAGGACTCACCATGTACAGACCCTCACCATGTTTTTTTTTGGGGGGGGGGGGACAGGTGTAAATTCAAAGGAACTTTCTACGAACCCCAGCCCCCGTCCAGCCCCCCAAATGTATAAATGTATTTATTTATTTCTCAAAGCCCTGGAGGGGGGGGGGGGGCAACAAACATCCCCTGAACCCCTGAATGATGGACCTAATCAGGTAGCAGTGGCAGCAAGTCGAGTCCAGCTCACCACCCTGCCCAATCAACCAACGAATTTGGGTGTGATTCATTGTGCTGAAGTTCTTTAAATTCTGACTTTGTATCAAAAATTCTTGACCTGATAGCTATTTACTATCAAGACCTTCTGTGTTTTCATGCTTGAGACAGTTTCTTGCAGCCTCTGTCACAAGTTTTGCACATCTTCCTACTGTTTGAGTGTGGTGGTATCAGGTTACACTTGAGCGGATCAAAAATTTCAGTATAATCTGTGGCTTGAAAATTAATCAATGAAAGCTTGAAGAATCCTGGTGGCTCATTTCAAGCTTTCAGTGCTCTCCTGTAGCCTAATTCTCGAATGTGCTGTATGTAGTTCAATATCATCGCCACATCATATTCTCTGGATGACAAAAGAACGAGTTTCTACGAATGATGGGATCAAGGATTCCTTTTAATGTTACTCGGTAAACGTCTCGTTGTTTGAATGACCTTCAGTATATGCTTTGGACCGTCTTTCACGGTGTAATATCAAACCTTATAGTACCAAACTAAACAGGACCATTGGTCTTTACCATAATTTTTCCAGTATCTGCATTGCTGTTGTTTTAAACTAATTTAGGAAATATTAAAGTCCTAACACTCAATTAACATAGTTAACCATAGGGACTAATTGAGGAGTCTGAGATTCTTAACAGTTAAATCTGGATCACTTGTTGAAATTTCTTTACTTGGGGTATGGAAATTTCAACAAAAATGTGAAATTTCCGTGCCTTACTCAGTCAGTAGAGAGGTGTATAAAACTTGTGACAGAAACTGGCAGAAAAGTTTGCGGGCATAAAAACCTAGATGGTTTTATTAAGTAGACAACATTCAGATGAAGATCTTTGATGACAAATTTTAAACTAAGTCAAATTTTTCTTAACTTAAACAGAAAAATCACACACAAATTGGTTGATTGGGTAGGGTGTTTGTGTGGAGAAGGGGGGGGGGGGGGGTCAGAGTACTCGACTGGATGGTAAATCCACATGGTGAGTCCTGAGTCATTTTGACATAATGGAAAAACAAGTAAAGCATTAAAATGGATGTTTAACATTTATTGAAAGCCAGAACTCTGTCATATTTGATACCACTTGAATATTTGATACCACACTCAATCGGTAGAGAGGTGAGCAAAACTTGAGACAGAGGATGAAGGAAAATGCCTCAAGCATGAAAACCGAGAAGGTTTTCATAGTAAATAACAATCAGATCAAAAACAGTTGATACCAATTCAGAAATTAAAGAACTTCAGCACAATTAATCACATCCAAATTGGTTGTTTGATTGGGAAGGTGGTGAGTGGGACTCGACTAGCTGCCACCACCACGTGATTGGGCCTGCCATTTAGGGAGTCAGGGAGTGGTTCATTGCCCCCCCCCCCTGCACAGCACAGTTTGAGAAATAAAAATGTATTTACATTTTGGCGTGCATGCGTTTTGCTGTTTTCTGTTGAATTTGCATCCTTTGACACCCCCACCCCCCCAGTCTGGAAAAATTTGAAATGACGGGCTTGCACGTGGTGGATCCTCAGTCATTTCATCATATGAGAAATGTATTTAAAACATTAAAACACATTTTTAATAGAATAATTTCATAGCTTTATGTCAGCTTAAGAATTTTTGAAATAATATGACTTTTACTTAAATGGTATTTTAAGGCTTTCTGTGCGAATTCAAATAATCAACAATGTGCCCCCAAGTTTTTTCTATACATTTTAGTAACTAAAGTGTATTTTTTATACTATTAGAAATGAAGTAAATTATTTTTTGAAAAATTTATATACGTCTTTAAAAATTGCCGATTTTTTCTATTTTTTCTCAATTTGAGGGCATTTGTGCGATTTCAAATTTTTTTAAATAATTTTCAATTATTTTACTTGTTATTAGGATGCCCATGCGCAAGTTTTCCGCACTATTAGAAATTGATTAGGAAAAAAATTTGTTTTTCGACCCACCCTATTGTACCAGTATGCTTGTACTGTGTTATAAGCAGACAAATGCAAATTTTGCATGCTCGTCAAGTCAACTTAAGATAATAGAAAGTTATCCAAAAATAAAATGTAAAAATATATTATATTATAAACTAAGGGGGAAAACTTAAAAACCAAACATTTGAGTGATTACAATCAATTAGCATAAATGTAACTTTTATTGTCAGAAAATATAATTCTTTGATATCCCTCTGATTCAAAACAATATTACTTCTAAAGGTCATTTAGAACTGAATCTGGAAACACATCAAAATAAAACAGCACATGTTGGAATATTTAACTTTGCTTTAAGAGGCATTGGAAAATTGCAAAGTAAAGTTTGAAAGAAAAAAAAAAGCAATAGTAGCAATCGAAAGGAATAAGGCTAGGAAAAATTAGTAAAAGTCAAGTTACCTGTCCTTTCTCCTTTTCAACTTTACGAAAACACTTGCTCAATGATAAGTTATGTCGAACTGAATTTTTCCAACCAGTAGGAGCATTTTGGAAGTATGGGAAATGAGTCAATATCCAGTTATAAATGTCTTTCACGGGTAAAGCTTTGTGTAGTGAATCTTCAATGGCCATGAAAATAAGACAACTAAAGGAGAAGGGGGGTTTAGAGCTAGCATGAAGTGTAGGGTTATAAGGCGAATGTGTGGACAAGCTTTCAACAGTTTGTTCTCCCCCAAATCCATTGACAGTCACATGTTCAATTGCGTCATCTAAACAGTCACTCGATGGTGTGTCACTGAGGACATCTTCGCCTTCAATGCCGTAGGTACCCATTTGGAAGTTTTTAAGCAAATTTGTATCTTGTAACCATGCCAAACTAGTGAGCTCATCATCGTCAATCCCATTGGATTCTTTCCCATGACCCGCGCTCAGCAAACCATTGGGAATTGCCGATTTGCCAATTGCAATTGTACCATTAAAGATATGCTTTAGGCTTGTGGTCATGGCAATGAGAGACTTATCTTCAGCAGGCTGATCTTCAACAGCCATAAAGGAACAAACTTAACCACTGAAAAAAAAAAGATAACAAAAAATCACATTTTTTTACCAGTATGAATCTAAATAACAATGTCAATATAAATAATGCATTAGGGATGCACAATCTTTATACTGCCCTTTAAGCCCCACACCCCCTAGAGTAGGCTTGCCAGATTTCTGAAATATTCAACAGAGACACCGGAATACGCTCCCCCCCACCCACCCACCCACCATCGTAGCAAGTATTCAAAGGAGTTCTAACCCCTGTTTCAGAAGGTAGTTCATTCTCAATGCTATGAATAAATGGTTACCATGAGCCTAAACCAGGGGTAATAAATAATACATGACGCAAGCACACACACACATAGGTACATGACAGTAGATTAAAATTATTTTAGCAAAAAGAAAAACTTTGAACGAGGAATAACATTTTGAACAAGATTTACATGTTTTTTGCATTGGCTAGGACTTTTGGAAAGTCTTTATGTTTTTAATTTTGTTGTAAAAAGCCTCACAAGCTAATCCGATATTAATTTTACAAGTCAATGTTACAAAAATCTGTACCTCAGAGCTAGACTAAGGTAAGTCATATAATCGCCACATTACAGGACATAGGAGAAACATTTGTCTGGCCCATGGAAAGGACAAGAGCGCTCTTTTAAAACACTGGAAAATTATTTCAGATGATTTTTTTTTTGAATTACGTCTGCATGGATCGATATATGAGTTAAGATTCTACATACAATGCAGTAATAGTCAGAAAATCACAATTTTTGGACTTATTTTTGGAGTCTGGCTCTGAGGTACAGAAATGACAAAATTATTATTAAAAATAATCCTTCACAGTTAATTATTTTTGGTCATCTGTAATCAAGTTTATTTTCCGGGACATGAAGTAATCGGCCCAGGACACCGGGATTTTGTCTGAAAACCAGGACGTCTGGCAAACCTACCCTAGAGCTTTATGGTTATGCTTATCTTTCTAAATACTTGCTTCATTTATCCCCTTTAACAAGCATACTTTTTCATCATAACAATTGAAGCATCAATCAAGAAGCAAAGGTGTGTAACTACCAACATTAAAAATTTTGAGAGGAATAGTGCAAAGCAGGAATCTTTTGATCCATTGCAGAACAAAAAGAAGTAATATAGTGAGTCACATATTGATATGATTTTTTTTTTCAGCGCACAATAGCAGGACTCTTCACAGATTTTTAGTTTGCTCCGAGGGAAGAACCTGGGAACAAAAAAGGACCTTTATGTCAAAACATGAAGTGGAAAATAGTGGGGTGCTACAAATCCATCAATGTCCGAAATCCATGTTGATTTTTCCCGTTTTTTTTCTTCTGCGATACAAATTTATTTTCCATTCTTATTTTATTTCGGTCTATAATGAACCAAATCGTGATTCTACGCACAAACAATTGTTTTTACACATAATTCACGGATAATACGTTCCAATATATTATTATTCATTGTACACATGCCGAGCGATGTATTCAAATAAAAACATATTTATTCAAAAAAAAAAAAAAAAGCTTGTATTTTTGTTTAATATGCTTTATATTCTGTACTACTGTAGAAATAAAAAGAAATATCATCAACCGAAAGGAGATCCCGAAAGATTGCTGCAGAGTTACCGCAAAACGCTAATATTTTACTTGACACGTGGCATCAAAGAAACACAAAAATACAAACGATTCAGCATATAAAAGCCAAGTGTGGATTTTGGACATTTGAATTGAAAACAAATGACCCTACTATTGAAAATAAATACCAAGTATTTTCAAACTGGCGCCGCTTATTGGTCTTTGTTTCTTCATGATTACTCCAAGAGCAATTACTTTTGGATTTAAAAGTTTTTTACAGCTGAAAAAATTAGTTAGCATAGTTTTTTTTTTTTCAATCATCAATTGTCCTATGAAGTAATTCATAAATATTTTGAGGTTTTTATTGTTGTTTTATTAGTTTAATTTTAAGATAGTACTTAAACTTAGCTTGTCAATCTCCTGAAATCTGCAAAATCCTAAAGTCCGCACAACCACTTCTCCCAACTTGTGCGGATTTTCGATCCTCCACTACTAACATAATTGTAATAATTGGTAAATGGGGGGTTGGGAGAAGGGGGTTAGTCATCAAATATTCCCGCAAGTGAATTCTCAGCTGGAAAAAAAAAAAGAAAGAAAGAAAGAAAAAAGAATAAAAGACATTTTTTTTTTTCAGATGAAGAAAAAATTTGTGTGAAACAATTTGTTTAGACACACTGAATCAGAATAGTGCTTAACATTCAATCGCTGGCACAGTAGTCCTAATAAAGGGCAAGCTGTTAAATCGTTCATTATAACCTGAATTCAATTTCTAAATATTTTCAAACAGAAGTTCCAGTATTTTGGTCAAATTTCAGGACATTTATAGGTTTAGTGAGATTCTCTAATTATTACTATAGAGGGCACAAAGCATACTTCATTAAAATTGTTGAAGAAACAGTATTCTTGTGGACTAATATTTTTATTTGTGTGCACTAAGTTTTGGTAAAATAATAATAATTAAAAAAAAACACTGATGATACATCATTAAGGAAAAATATTGCAAAATTTCTAGAAAGAGTTAATCCTCTGCCCTTCCCAAAGGCAGCCATGAGTGTATGATTATTTAAAAACTAAAAGGCAGTATTGGCAAAAAGAGACTGGCTCTCATTAAACACAGTATTAAACCCCAAATCCAGAACACTCGAAATGCTGGCTTTTTCGGATTTCAGATCCTGACTCAACAAGTTCACATAGGGGCACATATGTGTACCAAATTTCGTTCGATTTCATGCGGTAGTTTTTGCTGTAGAGCGGCCACAAAAAACTGGTCACACACACAGACAGACATTTTCCAAAAATGGTCGAAATGGACTCAGCACACCTCAAAATGTTGGAATCCGTCAAAATTCGAAATTCGAAAATTTGCACGAATCCAATACTTTCTTCTATATATTAGAAATAGAAGAAAGTAAAAATGAGCAAAAATTATCGTATTAAATACTTTTGTATTGTATACCAATAAGAATATAAAAAGAATTATCGTTAAATAAAAATGGGTTTTAAAAGAATGCTGCATAATTACAGAAAAATGCTAATTTACGTATGACATGTGTATAAAAGAAAACTGCAAGTACTGTATTTTCAACAAATAACAGTCGGATTTCAACTATTTTTAACATTTGGAATTAAAAAAAAGGAAAACATTAAAAAATAAATAAATATTACTATTATTATCAAAAAATCGCTTTCATCAAACCCAAAAACTAATTGATTCTTTCGATCCGGTCTTCAGTCTACATTTGCAATTTTGTTCAATCAAGCACTATTTTTTACAACATATGAGGTAGTGAAAAGTAAAGGGATGTAAGTGGCAAAATTAAAAATTTGGAAATAACCAGTACAAATGGTAAGTAAACCTCTTTTCTGCCTTGGGGCAAGAGATAGTACTAGTAGTCCTGGTAGGTGCTGCTGTAAAGCATGGTTTCGAAAAAAATTTCAATGAAAGCCTACCTAGGATATTATCTTTATACGCTAGGATATTATCTTTATACGCTAGGATATTATCTTTTACTCAAAACTTGAAAATGTCCATTTACATCCCATTGCTTCTCACTGCCTCATATGTATATATGTTATACACCACAACACTTCACAAATCTAATTAAATCAATTCAAAGTTATAAATTACAAAAATAATGATAAAAAAATTTCATTAAAGATTAAAGAATATTAAAGTTTTCTCCCTTCCCCAGGAGAAATATCCCAGATGGACATAGACAAACAACTAATAGTTAAGCATTTTTTACAAAAAAAAAAGAAAAAAAAGCTGAAAATCCACTAGCGCTAAGAACGATGGATGGAGAGGGGGAATTGTTTGCTGCGAAGTCTGCACTGAAAACCAAGTCTACACTAATGAATGTAAAACTTTAAAAAAAAAAGTATAAAAAGTAATTTTTACTCAAACTAATATTACAGGTAGTGATAAAAAAAAGGATTAAAACTATTGGGGTGTTTAAATTTCATTTCTTCTAAACAGAAGTGATTTAAAATAACATTACGAATCACAACAGTATGCAAATTGTCAACCTATGAACCTTACGATTTGCTGACATATTAGAAACCACCAGATAGTTTTTGAGAGATACTAACTGAAATCTAACAAAAACTTAAGCCCATTCGTACAAAATGCAAGGTTATTGGGTACTATGTTTTTTTTTATCGCAGTAGACAAAAAATCTTCCAAACGTTTTTTTCTCACAGGGGAAAGTTGACCAAGGGTGATAGTGGACTCAAGTAAAATTTTGTGAAAACAGTGAAATTTTTCGGAAACAGAAACTATGAGGAAGCTTGACCTCAACTCCCACCTTCACACATGCGTGCGTGTAAATACTCTTCAAATATGCATACAAAAATCCTGAAATCATTGGAAAAAAAGTCATTTTAAAAGTTTTTTTTTTCCAAATAATTTTTCCGTTTTAGAATGTTATGTCAGTCCAAAATTTTCGGATTACAATTACAAACACCCCTGAATCAGACCGAAATATTGCAGAATCGGACTTTGACCTAAAGTCTAAGAAACATGTTCTTTTAGAGGGGAGGGATAATTTGGAAGGCTTGGAATTGTTATGACAAAAAAAAAAAAAAAACACTAAAAACTTAAAAAATATGCTCATAATGTCAATCTTTCAATTTTAGAAATTGGTGGACAAAAATTGATGCAAAACTGATTGGAAATAAAGGAAAAAAAAAAACCTTTTGATTCACAAAATGTATATGTCAGAAAATAGATGCTAAACATGAGAAAAAATGAATAGAAGCTAAAACCAAAAGTGAAAGGGAGGGACATGACACAGGACAATCTTTTACTATGAAGGCTTTCCAGAATTAAAGGTGCACTGGGAATAAGCATTTCAATATGACTTCACCTGCGTCAAAATCAAATGAAAAATTACAGCTCTACTATGCCGAGAAATCATATACTCGACATGTTTTCAATACAAACTTCCACCTCTTCTGAGCAGAAGTTAAGAGCTCTCATCTAACCTATATAAGAAAGACCACATTCATCAAAGAGGTTAGTGGATGAAGTTGCCAGATCAACAAAAAGGTACAGCTGAAAAAAAAAATTCGTTTGAAAGTTTTTAGATTGGTCATTTTCTTTTATTCTCACACTAATAGCTTTTTCTGCACAAAGTAAAGTTCTCTCTGCTCTTATTGCGGTCTCGTTGTATGTAACTTTTCCTGAATGTGAAGGAAGGGAAAGTGTCTCAACAGAATTCCAGAATTTACTTTTATAAACCATTCAGTATCATTAATACAGTTTGGTAGATGCCAAAATAAACATATGTTAAGTTCACAAAACTTTTGTCATGAACAGGGGAAAAAGTAGTCCGTTTTGTTATTATCTAACTTTTTAAAGTTTGTTTTAAACTCTCATTGCTAGTAAAACTGACATTTCGATTATATTTGCTAATCAGTGTTATTTTCTAAAAACACACTACTTTTTTGCCAAAACAAATCATTTATACAAATCCCAAACCTGACAACGAACCCCTAACAAATATTGTGATTGTTAAAAGGAACAGTTCAAAAATAACTGATGTTAAAAATATTTTCTTAAATTACAAGATGTAGTTATTCTAATAAACAATAGCAATGTGACTTCTTCTTCCTTTCTTTTAAACTTTACTTCAGCTTAATAAAAGTATTTTCAAAATTGTGCATTGAAATTAAAAATATTTGCTAAAACACAAATATGTTTTTCTTAATCAGCAATTAATTTAATATCAGTTTATTAATTGTGATTAATCGATCATTGTGTGCTCAATCAAATACCAGATAAAGTTTGCCATAAAAGACATCGGGCCAAAATATGTATCTCAATTCTATGAAATAAAAATTAAATAAGTTTTAAAAACTTATTTTTAGCCCAGTAGCAGAAACTTCCTAGCCAGTCTGCAACACTATTATGGGCAGTTGAAAATAATCTGCAGCATTATTATTTATTTTATTTTAAATTTTCATAAAATACATAAGTCCATGGTAAAGGTCAAGACTCAGAAATTTTCCAACTGGGCAGTGGCCCCACTAAACCCAAAAAACTCAGTGGCTACCAATGTCCCCGAGTTTTAAAGTATAAAATAAGCAACGATAAAATTAAAAAATTTAAAAACCCCCGACTGAGTCACAACTGTAGAATCAAGAGGGAAATTGAAAATCCTTTTAATAGCCTTATATTATTAAAAAATTAATGTCAAGTATTTTATTTGCTAAAGAAACTGTCAACAGATAAAAATTTTAAATCATTACGTTTTATTTCCTTGTCGGCCAACAATGAATTTGGTTATCAATTGTGTGAATAAAGGCTTAGCCATCTGATTTAAAAAAACGTTATAATTTGAATTCTATGAAACTTAGAAGTTCCAAACACATTCTATTAGACGCAGAAAAAAAAATCTCTTTATTTTGGCATTAAATTTTAAAATTTTAACTATGTTTTCAGTGCATAAATCGTGAAAAACATTTCAGAGGTTTTTAATTAATATCTTCGTTAATTAATGTCAGCCGAAGACGCAACCTAACTAAGAACACTCTTGATCAACTCTCCTTTTGAACAATTTTTTTTTTTTTTTTTTCAAAATCGGTCCATCCGTTTACGCGCTAGAGTGAGACAGACAGACACACAGATATACAGATACGTCAAACTTATAGTCCCCTTTCTTTGTGTGTCGAGGGTTAAAAAAGGGGAGGAGCAGTTTTCACTACTTTCGTAAAATTAAATAGAACTATGCGCAGTATAAAAAACAATTACTCAAAACATATTTAAATATGGAAAATTTGAGTTAAAATAGGTTTTTGAATTTTTATTTTAAATGAATAAATAAATTAGTAAATGAGAAGTTGGCAGGAAATAGCATTTTAGATTAATGTTCAAAGCTTCCAAAGCAATGAGGATTAAATATAATTGTGCAGATAATTCACATGTTTCATGAAAACAATTTTTAAAAAAACATTATTTATTGTACATTTTATGTTATCTTCAATAGTTTGTATTGTGGTAAAGATTCAATTCTTATTTTGGACACTTAGGCAAGTAATAGGTTCGTCTATTGCCATTTTGCGTATGACCAAACATGGCGTCCAAGCGAAAAATTCATGCTTATCAATTGATTTTTGAATTTGTTACATAAAAAACCTTAAAAAACTACAATTGATATGAAATCGTCAGTTTTTAGTACATAAGCCTCTAAAGCAATGAATATAAGATAATATTCTAACGATAAAATTTTGAATTTTCAAGACAATAGTTAAGAATTATCCGAAAAAAAAATGGCATATTTTGCATAATTTTCAATAGTTTGCATTGCAATAAACATCCAATTCCGTTTATGAAAACGTAGGAAAATTAAGTCTTTCGTACCAACATCTTGGGAATGACCAAACATGGCGACTACGCCAAAAATTAAGATATAAATTTCTGAATTTGTTGCAAAAAAATAATTTAAAAATAAGAATTTTCATGAGACTACACTTTACTTGAAAAGTTTTTAGCGCTTTTGTGGCCAAAGCAATAAGGATAAGGTAAAATTTTAAATATAAAATTTTTCATTTCAAGAAAATTATTTAAAAAAAAATAATTAAAAAAAAAAGATTTGCTGCACATTTTAAGTTATTTTCATTAGTTTGTAGCAAATAAACATCCAATTCTGCTTTGTTTTTCAAAACGTAGGCACTTAAGCATCTTATCTACTTCGATCTTGTGAATGACCAAATATGGCGACTATGTTTCTAGCTGAAATGCTGAAGCATCCATCGCTTTTCCGGTCAAAAAACGATCTCCAAACGATCTTTGCCAAGTCGTTTTTCTTTTTCTTTTTTTTTCTTTCATGTATTTGCTTTTTTTTTTTTCTTTATTTCTTTTTGTTCTTCGGTAAAATAATCTGCAGGCCGCTGAAAAATCTGCGACGCACGTCTCGCAGTATCTGCTATCGGGATTTTTAGATACTCAAATCTATATTGTATAGTTATTACTTTTTCTCATTAAAATAACCAGCATAAAAAAGGTTTTACGAAAAAGACGCATCATGTATGCTAAAATTTTAAATAATAAACAATCTTAAATAATCTAAGCAAAGGAAATTAAATAAAAGAACAAAAAACAACATTAAAAATTGCCAAAAAATAAACTTCAAATGTCTACTGAAAGTGTAAAAGTATGCCTAATACAATTTAGAAAAATCTAAAGGAAAATATATATAGTAGTTCTAATAAATAACTTTTAAAAACTTACTTTTAGATACTCAAATCTATTTTTATTTTTATTATTCCCCCCCCCCCTTAAAATAACCAGCTTAAAAAAGGTTTTTACAAAAAAAAGACGCATCATGTATGCTAAAATTTAATACTAAACAATCTAAAATAATTTAAACAAAGGAAAACAAAGTATAAAAGAACATACACACACACATAAAACATTAAAAACTGCTTAAAAGTAAATGTCTAGTGGAAGTGTAAAAGTATGCCTGATATAGTTTAGAAAATCTAACGGAATATATATCTGGTAGTTCTAATAAATAAGATTTAAAAACTTACTTTTAGATACTCAAATCTATTATCATTGTTATTATTCCCCTCCCCCCCCCCCTTAAAATAAGCAGCTTAAAAAGGTTTTACAAAAAAGACGCATCATGAATGTTAAAATTTTTCCTAAACAATCTAAAATAATTTAAACAAAGTATGAAAGAACAAAATAAATAAATTAAATTAAATTAAAAACTGCTTAAGAGTAAACTTCAAATGGCTAGTGGAAGTGTAAAAGTATGCCTAATATAGTATAGAAAATCTAACGGAATATATATCTAGTAGTTCCAATAAATAAGTTTAAAAAAAATTACTTTTCGATACTCAAATCTATTTTTTGTAGTTATTTTTCCCCTTAAAATAACCAGCTTAAAAAAGGTTTTTACAAAAAAGACGCATCATGTATGCTAAAAATTTAATATTAAACAATCAAAAATAATTTAAACAAAGGAAAACAAAGTAATAAAACACACACAAATAATAATAATATTAATAACAATAATAATAACATTAAAAACTGCTAAAAAGTAAACTTCAAATGTCTAATGGAAGTGTAAAAGTATGCCTAATATAGTTTAGAAAATCTAACGGAATATATATCTAGTAGTTCTAATCAATGAGCGAAATCGTCAACCTTTCCGTTAATGCACATCTCGCTGGTTGCTATAGCAACGGGAGCAGCCTCTGCGTTTTCATGATCGGCCGAATTGATAAAGCATACATGCATACCACCACAAAGTAGGGAAAGTGTTCGTTTTTAAACCAAACAAAAAAAGTGCAATTCAAATGAATAACAAATTGTTACCTCGTCAATCAAAAGCTGTTACTTTTAACACGAAAGATCAAAGAGTTAAAGTTATTGATATATTGTTGAAAAGTACTTCTATAATGAAATTAGGTAATAATTTCTCAAAAATAATGTTAAAGAATACAAGGGAAAATGTTCCAAGGAATGTACTCACGTCGAAAACATTAGAATAAATACAGCAGAGCTCTTTTTTCACGTGGCCTTTCAGAAGTAAGATTCGATAGTTCTTTCTGACGACAGCAACTCTTCCTATGGATGGGGCCGAGATGCGTCATATCACCATGGAAACGGAGGTGAGCTCGATGCTCGATTTACACTTCAACAAAGGTCGAGATGGCGCTGTTTTATTGTTACTATTATTTTTAACAAATTCTGATAATTTGTCCTTTTTACTTTATTCCGCCTGTCAAGAGTCACAAAACTGACTATTTCTGACTTATTTTCCATTTTTTAAACCAATCCTTATTGATTCAATAAAAAATCATTTTAATGATGATAGTTTTAAACATTTTAAAAATATATAGACTTTCCAGCAGATACACAGAATTTAAAGGATATTTCTACTTTAAACACGCGCGAAGAATTTTTGAATTGAAAAACTTGCAAAATTCATAGCTGAACGTCGTTTCAATAAATATAAAAAGTACCAATAGAATGAGTAACTATAAACATAATCAACGATTGTACAATCAAACATGTACACCTACAGTACAATAAGTCGATTAGAATTATGTTTTGCGCTCAAATGCAGTTTACTTTTCTTGGGAGAAAGATTGCATTTTAACCACCTTCGACCCTTAACCTATAATAGTTTTTCATCAGCAAATTTTACAATCATAAGTAGTAGGGTTTTTTTTTTTTTTTTTTAAACGAATACCAGTAGAAACTGAATAAAGCCAACCTTGGAACAATGATACTTCAAGATGTTCTATAAGCTAAAAAATATATAAAAAATAAAAAAATAAAATATATATTGATTAAAAAAAAAACAACTAGATATGTTAATTAACTACCAGAACCGGAGAACCGCTGCAAAATTTACTACCTGATTTCGATTCTTATAATAGTGCAAATACTGTGCTTATATCATACAAACAGGAATAATTTTCAGTCATTGTTCAATTATCTGCTTGTTCATTCAACAACGAGTTACGAGTTTGTCAATATTGTGAAAGCATTCCACGTTTTGTTTCATCAAGGACTAAAACTAGCCAGTTTTAATACACAAGTAAATTATCTTTTTTTTAAACGCTTTTATTAAATTCACAATTTTTAAAATCAAAATTTCATCCACTTGAATATGAGATCACAAGGGCTTTGTTAAATTAATGCCATGAAAAAAAAATCTATTTAAATCTTTCTTTCTTTTTACTATCAAAAATCCTAAAATGTTTGGATTTTTTTAAAGTGTAAAGATTGCTCGGAATTTTAACAGGTGGTTTTCAATCCAAAAAACGTAAAAAGAGACATTTACCCTGAGAGGCTGTCACAAAATAAGTCACACGTTGAGAGGGGGGGGGGGGGGGGGAGTTCGTGAAATTGTGAAAAGAGGGAGGGAGGATTTTAGAAGAAGTGTGACATTTTTCGTAAGGACATGTTTATGAAAAATAGCGTGACACCTGACGGGGGGGGGGGGGGGTTAAGGTGAAGTGGGACACTTTGTCAAAAACTTGTGGTCAAAATTGTTGAAAAAAGATGTGACATCATTTATGGACAGCTCAGGGGTGATAGTGGACTCGAGTAAAATTTCCTTAAGACAGTGTTGAATCTTCGGCAACTTTGAGGAATCTCGCCCCCCCCCCCCCCGTAAAACTTTTTAAAATAAGCATACAAACATCATTAAAAAAACATTTTAAAAGTTTTTTTTTCTTTTAAATAATTTTTCAGCTTTAGAATGTGTTGCCAGCCCAAAATGTTTCTGAAATTTCAGATCATAAAACCACAGGAACAGCCCCAACTGAAATAGTATTTCTTTCAAGGGAAAAAAAAAGCATCATAAAGTATTTTCTAAAAATTGTCCGCAAACAATATCCTTCAAAAATAAATAAAGCTTGTATAAATTTCGTGCCTCTCACGAATGGTTCTATCTCAAAAAATTATTCGCGTCAATAGACGTTCATTATTAAATGCTAATCAGATTTTCTCAGCGACATCAAAAATATTATGTAATTATACGCAGAGCGTTTATTTTACTTCTCTTACCCCCTTTTTCAACTAACGAAAAGGAAACAGAGTTTTACATGAAAAAGCGTTGCGTCCATGAATAAGAAAGCACAAGTTGACAAATAAATAAATAAATAAAGGTGTTAAACACCGTTAATTTCACAAAAAACTGCATTTATGTAATTTTATTACCTAGCATCATGTTTTCTTTTCTCTTACAAAAATGTAAACATGCAATAAGAAAATGTACTAAGTATAAAATAAATTTTCCGATACAACTTTGGTTTTTAAAGCTGTGACTTTAATTAAAGTAAAAAAGTTTTTGAAAAAGCTAATTTATATCAATAGTGCGTATTAAAATGGTTACTTTTAGTCATTTATGAAATACTAGTGGTACCCGCACGGCTTTACCCGTAGTAGAAAATTAAAAGGTCATTTACTTCGCCTTATATTTACAAATAATGAATGATGAATTTCTAGCCAATTTGCTACGTTAATTGCTCGTCCATGTTATGATAATTTGCTAGGTAAAATGTTCTTAAAATTGGAATAGAAAATGAACAAAATCGAATTTTCGAAAAATCGTTTCGAGTTGCACACCCCCATGCTATAAACTAATTTTGTGCCAAACTTGATGAAAATCGGACAAACGGTCTAGGCGCTATGAGCGTTACAGACATCCAGATATTCAGCTTTATTATTAGTAGAGAAAACGTAAAATGCTTTCATAATATTTGACTAACTCGTAACTCATTGTTCAATGAACAAACACAGAACAATGACTTAAATTTCTTCTTATTTGTATGACGGATCATGGAATATGTTTCGACTTTTTGTTCAATGTAAAATAATAGTACATAATAGTACATACATATAAAACTTTTTAAAATAATTTTCATGTACTAACAAAAAGAGGAGAAACGCAATTTGTTTTCTAACACAAAATAACGGATTTCGTACACGAAAAGTATCACGGAATGCTACAGCCAAAAACAGAGCATTGCCGTGTCGGAAGCGTACTATAAAAAAACGATGTACGACAAGACTGGTAGAAAAAACGATGCAAAAAAAGAATTCCTATGAAAAACGCAAACGTGAAAAAGTAAGTCAATGAGTAGAAATCATGATGTAGTTAAGAAACTAACACTGAAGGGCGGGGCCGCCGAGAGCCAAGGCGGGCCAGTTGTCTGTTTGGTCACCAAGCCCCCTCAGGGACGGACTGGGTCCCCCAACCTTGACTACTAAAGGACGCGAAAAAGGAAGGAAAAATCGAAATGAAAAAAAAAAAGTACACACGTTCGAGGGCGCAAATAAAATAAATTAAAAAAAAAAAAATGCATTCACAAACGTCTCCCTACTTTCCAGGTCTACATCAAAAATTGCAGTGTGGAAAATGAACGAGCCGCCATTTCCAATTTCAAAGGGGGACTGGAGAGGGGGGGGGGGGGAAAGGTAAACCGAATGCTTACTGTGCAAAAAAACAACAAAAACCTCGGCAACATATATGTGAAGATATTAATTTCTCAAAAACAGAGGACTGTCTCTTTCTGCCCCCCCCCCAAATGGCAGGTCTGACAAAGATGTCCGACAGGAGCAGAGAAAAAAAAATTAAAAAAAAAGTATGTGGAACACGAACAAATTGCAAATAAAATACTTAATATGGGTTCCGAAAAACATTTAGTTCAGAAACTAAGATTAATGCAAACATTAATCAAGTGAAAAATAATATTTAATGGATCGTTCATAAAAAAGAACGAGTACAGAAAGAGGGTGTAACAGAGCTCCCATTTAAGCGGCGTATTGAATATCCCCAGTTTTAATGGGTCTGAGGAAAATTTTTAAAAAATCGATGTAAAATTCTCCATTTTGAAGCCTTTATAAGGGGTAATTGGAACTACAAAAATATCAGGAAATGAGCTGATGTGTGCATCACATGACTCCTTTTACTCCAATTTCATGTCATTTCCCCATTATTGGCCATTTTAATGTGATTCAATTGTTTACTCTCTAAATATCACCAACAGCGGACAAATTGAAACCAAATTAAAAAGAAAATAAAAGAAAAATAATAGCCAAATTTGTTGCCAAGTTGGCGAAAAAACTCAGCGACCAAAAGACTGGCGATATATCGCTAAATGTCCGACAAATTATAACACCACTTGAGTTGATATCTAAATTAACAATGTTTTCACCCCAAAAAGGGGCAAAAGACCCCCTTAGAAACATCCGAATGCAACCAAAAGGGAAGGTGCACAACTAGACCACACTAGGAGTCTACGTAGCAAATTTCAACTTTCTAAGGTATACCGTTTTTGAGTTATACGAGATACATACACAAATACGCACATACATACGTACATACGGACGTCATTAATTCGGGGGTCGTCAAAATGGATATTTCGGGTGTCTGTACGTTCCTAAGCATATATCCACGTGTGATCGGGTCAATAAAAAAACTCAACATTCATTCGGGGGTGAGAAAAATGGAAATTAAGACCGATTTTTGAGTGAAAATTTTTTCGCGAATACAATACTTCCTTTTTTGTAAAAGGAAGTAAAAACAGAAACATAAATTTTTAAAAGTTACACATATATCCTCCTTTGAAAAATTAGATAATGTACAGTAAAAATGGTTTTGGGGTCGACAAATCAATGACAGTAGTTGACAGAGAGAAAGAGCGGGGGAGGAGAAAGGTAATGCATTGTTACTCGCTCACATCAGGTTTCGGTACCTTTAGTTTTTGATCACCCATCCAAACTACCCACAAATATAACACTGAATTAAATATAAAATGATCAATAGTAAACGGTGAACAGATTTAGAAAATATGTAACAAGAAAGTAAACGTACTGCCCATTTAGACAATTCATCTATATATATAAAAATGGAGTTTGGTAAATTTGTTCCCTAAGATCTCAGAAACTACCCGGCAGATTTGGCTGAAACTTTCACCGTTTGTTCATTTTGGTACTGGGAAGGTTTGTAAACCAGTTCGAAAAAAATCCGATTGATAGTCCCCTTTTAAAAAAAAAAAATCTTAGAGTAATATGTTTATGTAATATAGTGAAAAGAGGGTAGGGTGGCTGGGTGGGGGGGAGCAAATCTGACGATAAAATGGGACATTATTTGAATCGATTATTGCAGAAAGAGCATAAGTCATTTTTTCCAAAATTGAGTTAGATGTGATTTTTCCATATTTGTATGTAGAGACATCGACTAGTGTAGCAAAGAAGTTAATCCTTGTACAACAAAGCACTTTATTTAGGGGTCAAATTTTTCGTTTAGCAGAAAGGGCATAAATCTCGAACTTATGCCCTTTCTGCACTAAACGCGAAGGAAGAAATAGTAAGAAGCAATGGCAAGATCATAGAAGAACTAGATTTTTTGAAGTAATGAAGTAAAAACAAATAACTCCCTTGATCTAGCATACTTTTGGTAATGGTAAGTTCGTCAGTTCAAGGGGGGGGGGGGATTCAAAATCACGGAATCTGATTGAAATTCGCTAATTTCTCAGGAGTTTTATTAACATCAGTCTAGGAACTGCGAAAAAAATCGATGTTTCCAGTGAGATATAAGCTGGCCAAAATAAGAACACTGCAGGAGACTGTTTCTAGAGATAACACTGAAGAAATTTAACAAGATTGCTGTTGACTATCCTCTGAGAGGACCTTCGTTTGTTCTTTGCGACCGGGATTTTGGAAAAGTAAAGCGAGTGCTAAACAGATATGACAGATTATAACCATGTGAAATCCAATCAAAAGTGAACAAGGGAAATCCTGAAATTAAATCAAGATTCCCCGTCAAATCTGTTGAAAACAATGAAATCTCTAACTGCTAAAACTGGTGCCCTTCATTTTTTAAGAGGACTTATCTCCCAAATTGAGATTTTGGAAAAAGATTCTACTGGCGACAAATGTTTTCAATTATCAACATTAATGATGCTTATATATTCGATAGAACATCAAAGGAACGATTTCAGGCTAGCTATTTTATATAGTTTTCAAGAGAGTATTGCAAAGTAACGCTTGTCGGCTAAACTACCTTTGCCAATATTGAGTATAAAGGAAAACTTTTCATATTGTTGGAAAAAATAATAAATATCAAGATGATTATTCGGTGCAATTTTGAACATAGTCATACTAATATGTACATCGAACTTGGTATACAAACCTATACAAGAGAAGGAGAGAAAAAAGAGGAAGTATTTGATGAATATGAATATATTTTTATACACATGTAAAACATTTGCTTTTTATCTCAGTTTGTTAGTTTTTGTATTTATTTTTCTACCAGACTTTAATATTTCATTAAAACAAGACGAAAGAAAGAGGAAAATACGCGATGCATTTTCTTAAAATAATGAATTTATGAATACGGACTTCACTAGTTATTTTTGTCACTTTGTAATATTTTTTATTTTCATAAATCAGTTTGAAACAAATCTGTTTCACTTTATTTACATTTTCATCATTCAAAACTAGTCTTTCAGGTTATTTATTGCAGAAAGGGCATAAGTTCAAATTAAAAAAAAAATAATAATAATAATAATTTCAGTCAAGAAATGAAACGTAATTTAAGGTGAGATAATGATCCTACTTGTGGCTAGATTATTCATAAAAATTTTCGAAGAATTTAGTTCATTTCTGAATGAAATAATCACTTTTTATTGATTCCTGAAAAGTTGCTTTAGTTGGACCTTATACCCTTAGAAATAATCGACTCATTTATGAAAAACCCCGAAGCAATGATACTGTTCAAAAGTTTAAAAAAATTATTTATATTCTTCTATCATTTTCGATAATCGGCATGAGACACACCCATTTCTGTCAGATACTTAATAATCCATTGTGTAACATATCGGTCAAAAAATAAATAAAAAGGAATTAAAGAAATGTGGATATCAGTTTTTTAGCCTTAAAATCTAAATCTGATAAAACTTATCTCATCAAGCAGACGCTGTTTACATTGCTGTTTGATTTCACAAAAAGAAAGTCTTGTAAGCTCAAAAGAAGTTTTTACGATTATTCATAAAAAGTTTTTCTCTTGTTTTGTTGGTTTTGATATAACTTTATTTTTTCCAAAATTTTGTTCGAAACCTTATCACACTTAAACATATACAGACAAAAATGTGTCAGCACAATACTACCGTAGGTAGGTAACGGGCAGTGACTGCAAATTTTACATTTTTGACATATATTGCACGTTAGCTTTATTGTATAAGCTTGCTTTTTTGTTTCCGTCTGAAGAAAAAAGCGCGCAAAAAAAAAAAAAAAAAAAAAAAAAAAGTCTGATTTTGATATATTCCTGTGATTAGTGTTGAATCCAAAAGGACTTTCTTCAAATATCTCGAAAACGCATTTCTGCAGATACTGCTCCAGTGTTGCCAGATTGGGGGAATTTTCCCCATTTTGGGGAAATCTGGTGCTCTTTGGGGAAATTTTGGGGGAATGTGTTTTGAGGGGAATTCTTTGGGGAAAACCTGGGGGGAAAAAAAACCTCGGGGAAAAAAAATTTTTTGTATTTAAATTCACGTCTTGACATCTAGTAGTTACATTGTTTGTATCAAACAGCGTTGGTTTAGCTTTGCTCAACATTATGGAATTCGCATTTCGCTATTATGTGGAATATTATGCTACGGAATTTGCATTAATAGTTCTGCGTGAGTAACTAGTTGATACGTGAAACAGGCAAAAATAAGTCTGATGAAGAATGTTCTTGGATAAATGTATACAAAACTCATAGTTTAATGTACATTCAGAAGCAGAGTAGTAAATGCGAGTAGAAAAAAAAATATTTGGCTATTTCTTATCTCTCGATCAGGCGCTTGTATTATGTGACTAGTGGCACCCGCACGACTTTGCCCATGGTAGAAAATTAAAAGGTATTTTGGTTTCCATGTATATTTACAAATAATGCATGATGAATTTCTCGAAAATTCGCATGCCATCGTTACGATTTCACATTATGATAACTTGGCAATTTAGTCGTCCATCTCATGATAAATTTGCTCGGGAAAATGTTCTTAAAATTAGAATAGAAAAAGAACAAAATCGAATTTTCGAAAAATCGCTTGGAGGGGCACACCCCCAAGCTACAAACTAACTTTGCCAATTTTTTTAAAAATTGTCCAAACGGTCTAGGCGCTATGCGCGCCACAGACATCTAGACAGGCAAAGATGGAGATATCCAGACAGAGAGACTTTCAGCTTTATTATTAGTAAAGATAAAAAAAGCGACAACGGGGAAAAAAAAAGTTGGGGAATTTTATAAGAAAAGTAGAAGACCCGACAGACGTTGTTCTGTTCAAAATTTGTAAGTTGAAAAGTTAAAAAACTTCAAGAAACTATCAAATGTTTGAACCGTTTTGCTGAAAAAAAAATAAGTAAAAAGAAAATGTTTTAAGCTGCTTGGTGTCATAATGCGTACATTTATTACAACTTGATTTATCGACCGATTAGCGGTCCGATCTTTTGCACGAAAACTTTTAAAAATTCAAATATTGCCTAATTTGTTCTTTTCACCAAAGATAAAGATCTTCCACTGCATTGATCTTTTGTGTACAGAACTACGCTGTTGTAATTTATCTGGACTAAAATAAAATTTGTTTCGTCTTTAAATTCCATCATCTTTTCCTTTAAGGATTATCAAACTAATCAGTTTATCATTAAAGTATTCTTGACATTGGTGCCAAAACTCAGATGGATTTGATCCGAGAAACAAATGTTGCTGCATACTTTCTGATCATTTGGTTAGGAAAACCTAAAGCACCGATCCGGTCACATGGTTCAACTAAGACAACAGAGCACACGTTTTACGTGAACTTTACTTACCAGTACTTTACTTTAAAATATATCTCGGGACCTAAAATCGTTGCTTTCAAGAAATGAAGGTTTCACACACACACTCTCTCTACGTTTTATCTATTCTCAATTGACATATCACAGTAAGAAATTTCATTACAAAAAGCAGAACTGGCTTTCTTATTGTCCTTTGGCAACGGGTTAAATATTTATTTCAGTTCTCGCTCAACAATAGATTAAAATAAATATTAATCATTTGGGAGATATAGCTATCCAATGTTTTAATTAATTAATTAATTAACAAAAACGTTTCCGATTCAATCCATCGCGCTTCAAAACCATGCTTGCCACAATCCAATTACACACAAAAAATTTGATCAAAATCGGTCCAGCCATTTAAAAGACTTATGGTGACAAACGTCCGCACAGAAGATTTTTATATATTAAGATAATGCATAACTAAAAGAAAAACAGTTCAATCTCTGCACTTGGAAAAAATTATAATGAAAACACATTACGTCTTAAAATACATGTCGAGTGCCAAACTATAGATAATGTTGCCATCTAGCAACCATGCTGCCAAAGTTTTCGCCAAGCCTTCCACCACTCACATGATGTATCCATGAACCAATTTTTTCATCAGCAAGTCTGGGAAAGCTCGGTCTACTCTTATTATTAGTCTATGGTTGCAACTGAATGAATTGACTGTTAAGTTCTTGATGGAGGAAAACTTCAGAAACTTGTTCAAGTGAGTAAAGCTTAACTACGCAGGATATTTCCACGTTCCAAATCCAAGATTAACGTTAAAGGTATGTTGTTTTTACTTTCAACAAATTAAATTGTTTATGTTAATGCTGTTCTGTCCTCAGATGCTATGTTTCTTTTTGTTTTTAAATTATGGAGTGCAAATACTGCTTGACATGGCACATCCTGGCAAGGACAGCAACATAACTCAAAATTTGTGAAAAAATTTACTAATTTTTGATTTCAAATCCAAATTTAATGCCCTTTCTTGCTACAAGACTCGCACATTTGGTGCATTGCATAACTGGTGCATGGTGGTGTAAAGACGATGTAATCAATAGTGACATTTTATTTTCAACTAGAGGACCCGACAGACGTTGTTCTGTTCAAACTTTGCAAATTGAAAAGTTAAAAAATTTCTATAAATTGTCAAGTGTTTGAATAGTTTTGTTGAAAAAAAAAAAGAGTAAAAAGAAAATGTTGTGTAAAAATTTGCTAAAAAACTAACTACCCGTCCAGAACAAACGTGAACTCCCGCTGCAACATCCCCCATATGAAAAAGAATGAAACAATCGAAAGAATGTCGTTTAAAAAAAATGATAAAGGTAAAAACAGTTCTCTGAATAAGCGAAAATCACTCATCCCTCCCCCCCCCTCCCGATGTAAAATAAACATTCTTTAACTAAAATGTCTGAAAACTCTTTAAAAACGAAAAACAATTCTTTGCAATTTGAAATATTTCGCCAAATAAACAAAAAATACCACAAATTACATTAACAGTAGCTTTAAAATGTAAACATATGACCAGGCAACTCTATTGTTTATAGCCAAGCCGCCACGTTACTGTAATCCAGCCGATCAGTGAGCGAAGCCAACTCCGACCGATTAGCGGTCGGATCTTTTGAACGAAAACTTTTAAAACTTCATATATTGCCTCATTTGTCCTTTCCACCAAAGATAAAGACCTTCCACTGCACTGATCTTTTGTTTACAGACCTACCCTGTTGTAATTTATCTGGTCGAAAATAAAATTTGTTTCGTCTTTAAATTCCATCATCTTTTCCTTTAATAATGTACTGATTAGTTAGATAACCCTTAAAGTATTCTTGACATTGGTGCCAAAACTCAGATGGATTTCAGCCGAGAAACAAATGTACAGTACTTTCTGATCATTTTGTTAGGAAAACCAAAGCACCGATCCGGTCACATGGTTCAACTACGACGAAAGAACACACGTTTTGCGTGAACCTTCCGGTACTTTATACTTTAAAATATAACACGGGACCTAAAATTGTTCCTTTCAAGAAATGAATGCTTCACTCTCTACGTTTTATCTGTTCTCAATTGACATATCACAGTAGGAAATTTCATTACAAAAAGCAGAGCTATCTTTCTTATTGTCCTTTGGCAACGAGTTAAACATTTATTTCAATGCTCGCTCAACAATAGGTTAAAATAAATATTAATCATTTATGAGATATAACCATCCAATGTTTAAATTAATTAATTAGTTAACAAAAACGTTTCCGATTCGATCCATCGCGCTTCAAAACCATGCTTGCCACAACTTAATTACACACAAAAAATCTGACCAAAATCGGTCTGGCCATTTAAAAGCCTTATGGTGACAAGCGTCCGCACAGAAGATTTTTATATATCAAGATTTGGCTATTTGGGGGGAAAAAATTTTTTCAAGAGACAAAAATATCAGAGGAAGTCGATTCATTTTATGAAAAATTAGTGGAAAAATAATTTTTGAATTTGGGGAATTTTGATAGAAAACATCGCTTTTTGGGGAAAAGTTGGAAGGGAATTTGGGAAATCTGGATTTGACCATCTGGCAACACTGTACTGCTCAGCGGCATATAATGGAAGTCATGCCCCCCCCCCCTACACTATCGAGAATTTTATTCATCCACATCGTGTTTAAATAGTTCAGTTTTGATGCAAACGATTTCGGTAATCTTTTCAATTGTAATTATTTTAAAAAGAAAATATTTGAAACATTACTTTTTTCCATTGCTTATGAAATTAATTAGAATCGTTTGTGTTCTTTAAGGTACTTTATTCCAATCCGATTCGGCGTTCTTTATTGACACCTAAACACTTTTTGCAAGTATCCAAAAACCGTAAATACTTCAGCATGTGGCTACCCCACACACTCCCTAAAAAGTTAAACACCTGTACCTGCCCACAACAGAATACTTGACTGCTTCAAAAACTTTGTGAAGTTAAATTGTAGGTCACAGAAAAACTAATTAAGTTAAAAGAAAAAGTTGCTTTTTAGGAAGGGCTGCTTTTGCTACTTGAACTAGTCGTTTTCTCGAATTCCGTACACCAATGGGGTCATTTCCGAAATTTAAAAAGTATTTCTTTTTTCTGAAAAAGCATGCTTTAAAACATAAGATTTGACCATTTTTTAAATTTGACAAAGTTTTACATCTTTTAACAATTATTTTAATCGGTGCGCAGATTCAATTTCATTTTGTGCGCTTCTGCACATGACATCACAAGTGATGAAATGTCCTTCACCGATGCCATTAGCGCAGAGCGCAATATTTAATTCGTATATTCAATCACATGTACTGGCAACGATGTGGATGATAGTAAGCGTAGAGCGTATGCGCGAAATATAACCGCAAGTAGATCGTGCAACACATAACAAACTTCCTGCTCGATATCTTTAAAATTTAAAAAGTTATCAGCGATCTAATCAGCCGAATTTCAATAATTCTTAGACAGGCGACGAACCATAAGGGATCGTTCACAAACTGCAACCCTCCCCATTTATTGTGCAGAGTGAATCATGGTAAAATCGATTTATTTGCGAACGATCCCTCACGATTCGTCGCCTATACAAGAATTATTGAAATTCGGCTGATTAGATCGCTGATATTTTTTTTTAATGTAAAACATATCCAGCTCCAGCTGGAATTTTATTATGAAATGCAGGATCTATCTGTGCTTTGGATTATGAAAGTTATAAATTTCTACCTTCCGCGCATGCGCAGTGAAAACCTAATTGCTTTAAACGTTCATCTTTCATTAAATTTCCACTCTTTTAATTTCAAATTTTATTATTATGTTTCGCTTGTATACTGTCAAACATTCTGAAAGCTTAGTATTGTTTGATGGAAAACTCTGCGTGCTATGAAACCTTTAAAAAAAGAAGAAAAAAAAACTGCATATTTCTCTGTGGGTATAAGAGATACTTTCACGAAAATATAAAACTAAAAATAAATTCTACATAGTATGTTAAATAATTTCTGAAATTAATGGTTTAGTCCCAGCTATTTACACTGAAAGGGGATAAAAAATATTTTTGTTTTTTCAATTTGTTGCTGGTCCCCCCCCCCCGCCTCTCACTCCCCTCTTGACCCCTGACCGCATGTGGGGGTTCTTTCGAGTGGGGTTGGTGGGAATCGGGTGACTGGACGAAAGGGAGAGATGCGGAGAACGGGACGAGAGAAGGAAGGACGCAATAGAGCTCCGGAGATATTTTGTCTCTCGTTTACTTTCTTGGACATTTTCGAACAATTATACTATACCAGATGTATATATTTTAAGTGAATTGTGATGTGTCCCTTTTTACTATTTCAGTAAAAACTTGGGACTTAAGTGCTAATTTTTACTTACATATCGGAGCGGAAAACCATCCCAAAAATATGGAAACTTACCCAACGCGGTACTCCAAATAAAACGATTATACGAAAGAGCAATTCACGACAATAATAGTCTACAAAAAGTTATAAAGGTCTAAGTGGTAGGATGGCATGGTAGACAGAAATGAGCGAGTGTTATGGAAGTGGATGCAATCGGATTTCGAAAATGCGTAAACGCTGACAATTGCTACGTCATTCTCAAGCCTTTCCTCCTCCTCACTCAGAGTTCTTCTTTCTACCTTAAAAAGAACACGTGAGTCAGCAAAAATCATGGCAGGAAGATCGCAATAGGGAAGTTGCAACCTATTAAATGTTCATATTTTGGCTATTGGATATTGTTAATTGACCCTCAAAACTAAAAAATTCACCATCGCCGAATTTTAAAACACCGTGGTTGATTTTTAATGAATTTTTAAAAATCCACGCGCAAAAGTGCGCGCTTCTGAAACATCACGAGCCTACGTCACAGGGCGCGAATGGGCAGCCTTCCGCCGAGGATCCCTTGTTTTCGCTAGGGACATTTTGAGCGCGCTGATATTTTTATTTTTTAGAAATTCAATAATCCTTTTGAACACACTATGGAGGCCGGATTCGTTAAAGCACAATCTAATAATCTTCCTCAAATAATATCAATGAGATATTCGAATATTTTCGAGAGGATGAGAGGTTTAATGTTCCAGAAACGCGAGGAGTTAAATGCGAGGAGAAAGCCTTTTACGTTTCGTCTTCGAAGTCGAATGCGTGACATTCGCTTCTCCCCTCGGGATGACGTCATTTCCTATGCCATTTGACGTCACAAGAGCTTGAACTTTAAAAATTAATTTAAAAAAAACTACTTATCGTATCGCAAAAATTTTTTCACCTATGATGTTCATACATGTTACTCTATCATATAAAAATAAAATTGAAAAATCGAAAACTTCCCTATTGATCACTTGAAAACCCTCGGCCGGGATGTGGAAAAAATACAAAAAGCGGTAAATCGCGAATCCACAGATTTTCATCTGTGGAACCGACGAAGTAAACAATATTGTGCCGTTATTGTTTAACACCGATATTTTCCTATATCGATTTCGCGGTATTGTGACGATATCGTACGTACGCGGCATTATGACGATTCCCGCTTTTTGTATCGTAACGATACAAAAACGGGAATGCGACGTGCAACGTAGTCATTGTCCCTATATCGTTGCACGTCGTCTCACCGATGACGCGACCGATATATGCCGCCTTTGAAAATTTAAAACCTAAAAACCGCGGAAATAAAAGAAAAAATACAAAACGCGGAAAATCGCTGATCCGCGGAAGATTTTCATCCCTGAAAATGGCAGCTGGTTTATACGTTTTATGTAAAAAAGAATAGTTTAAAAAACTTAAAAAACACGCTTTAATAGCAAAATGAACTAAAACGTTAAAAATAATCTTTGGGTGACAAGTATATTAAGTAATTAACCAAACACTTAATTTTACTGTAATAAACAAAAAGCGTGGGGGCTTCTTATCAGTTGTCTTAAATTTCTTCCACTTGTTATCCAAGCAAAAATGTAAATGGGCAGCCTCCCACGCTTTTTTTTTTTATTACAGTAAAATTCAGTGTTAGGTCAACTACTTGTCATCCAAAGATTATATTTAACTTTTTAGTTCATTTTGCTACTAAAGCGTGCTTTTTTTAGTTCTTTAAACTATTATTTTTTTGTACGAATTATCATTAATGATTCACGAGGCAGGAGGGGGTGGATTACGCCGACTACGCTATAGACATTTTTAGGGGAGAGAGTATTTTAAAGTGGTCTTTTTCGGATGATTCTAATTCGGCAGGGGGAGGGGGACTTGTAGAGGGATGGACACTTCCAAGATTATGGATTTACGATTCTAATTTTTGTACTCAAATAATCAAAAATTAATTGTTTGTATTTTTTATTTCTGAAAAATATAAAGTCCTTATTACTGTTTTTTTTTTTTTTTTTTTCAACTAAGATTTAGATGCTAAATATTGCTAACACTTGTAACTCTTAAATGAAATCTTTGTGTGTGTGTTCGATTTTTATAATGGAATGTATCTTAGCATTCTATTGCATTATTTGCATCAGACATTTTGAATGCTTTTGGTAAATTCATGTGCAAGCATTGTTACACTCCGTAGCTCTGATTTGTACGTTGTAAGTAATTCTAATAAGCCACTGGCTATTTGTCCAAAGGAAAGTTGAACCCACAAACATACAAGTTAAACTAATAACTTATTGTTAATAAATTAATTTGATTATAGAATATTGCATTGTCATCGGGTCTGAGGTTACATTCCAAATTTTAAAAGAATCCGATCACAAAAAGTGGGCGAAAATTGAGTTGCAAGATTATAAATTTAATTTCGGAGTAGACGGGATTAGAACGCACGCCCAATGATTCCTGGAGGTGAACGTCAGCAAAGACCCGCGCCTTAGGCAACATTCACACTGCGTTCGCACACCAGTCACCGACGTATGTTTTTCTCCCTAAAGCCAGTTTTCGGCCGGCGTTGCTAGTAATCCATAACAAAGTCTTCTGTTATGGATTACTAGCAGTACTCGCAGGGCGATACCCATGCTAAGAAGTTAAAGGAAGTCCGTTGAACAAAAAAAAAAAAAAAATCCACGCCTCCCTTTCTGATGTGAAATGATCATTTTTCTTCAATTAAAATGTGTACACACCAAAAGACCTGTTTAAGTCTCTTTGGAATTTAAAACTATTCATCGAAACACATAAAAACATTAACGTTAGCTTTAAAACTGAAAATAATCCTTCAACTACATAGTTCATCTCTTAACGCGCCAAGCAACCACGCTACCGCAACCCTGCCCTTTAGCAAGTGAGGCGGTTTTCTACCCTGCAATTTAAAGTGTTTTGCCACATAAACAATGCTATAATAATGTTATAAAAAACAATCACAATTGAATAATCCGGCAAATCAAATTATTTACTTAGATAAGTAACTGTCTAACTAAAAACAAATGTTGAAGAAATAAGGAAAACAAAACCCAATAGAAAAATCCTACAAAATCAAATTAAAAACCTGAACATCGAAAAAAAAAACGCATTCAAAAATCTGTTCGCTGATCACAACAGCGTAGCATGGGCATGGTTCATCGCAGCTATCGACGCTGTCGGCCAGCGCCCTCTCGTACAGTTAACTTACGCCGCCCTCTATTAGGAATTCATAGAATTAAACAATACATTACACATTTAATTTGCATACAAACATTTCCGTCAATCTGATTTTAAAGAGTAGCCTATAGCCTTCCTCAATGAATGGACTATTCAACACAAAAATAATTTTTAAATTCGAACCAGTAGTTCCTGAGATTAGCGCGTTCAAACAAACAAACTCTACTGCTTTATATTATTAGTATAGATGAGTTGTTAGAAAAATTAAAAATAATGTTAAGAACAAAATTAGCAATACTCATGCTGCAGAATCACTCAGCAATCAAAACGGGAGAAGTTTGCAGAGGCGGATGCAGTCGCATTTCGAAATGCGTAAAAAAAAATCGAGACAAACACAAGTTAAATGTTGGCAAGTGTGCTCCCCTATACCATAGCCGAAGTTTTTAGTGGACATGTGTGTGTGGATAAAACCTTTCCCTTCCTTCATCCTCGAGGATAAAGCATGAAAATTGGTCGCATTTGGCGACCGCTAGTTTTGAGCTTCAATCACACGTACATACGTATCGCCTTTTTTTTCTTATAGTTTTTGGTGCAGTTTCTATTCACATATTCCTGTGAATCAGTATTTACAACATTGGAGGACATAGTCAAAATATCAAGCAAGGACAGAACTATTAAAAATGACATGAGCTGCTGGTGTGCTTTTTCAGAAGTTGCAACCTAATATTCAAAAACTTGTCCTACTGATGTTGAGAAACTGAACTACTGATGATGTATGATAGCCCAGTAAATTTAGGATTTTTTGCACCACAAATTTATATTTAAGAAATATTTTCAGAATAATGGAATCATATCATGTATATCTATGAGGCATGTAGAGTAAATCCTAAAAAGTCTCCTACGTTCCCATGTGCTTTTATCCAAAATGGCGGATCAAAAGATGGTCGCCTAGTACTTTTTGTTTTCCTTATAACTCGGTCAAAGATGAAGATTTTTCAGTTCTAAAAAAACCTGTGTGCCCTAAAATACTGTTTTCGATATATACATTAAAATAACCAATAAAAAGTTCAAACAATTGTTTTGATACCAAAAGCTAAAATTTCTATTTTCTACGTAATAAGCAGCAAAGCAAATAAGTTTCTGAAATAAAGAATGTTTTATGGGATTTTTTTAAAAATATTAACTGCAAAATGACTGATAAATTCCATTTATTGAATAATTAAGTAGCTTTTATTCCATTTCTGAAAGAAATCTTGCTTTTTCTAGCTTTAGAATGAGAATATGATAAGGGAAAAAAGTGACCTTTAAAGAATTTTCAAAAAAAAAAAAGCAGAATATCACTCATTTAGTACTTTAAAAACTGGCATATAATATCTTATAAAAAACCTGTAAAATACATAAAGAGAAGATAGTAATGTCAGTAAAAATCTAGAAAAAAAAAGTATCATCATTCAACATCGTCATCATCCTCATCCTTGAAACTGTGCAAAGACACTAAATTTTTACATGTTTCACCTAAAGCAATGCATGCAAAACTTGAAACATTGAAGATCTGCATTTTCATTGGCATCTGAGATCACTGTCTCACATAATTACGGTTCTTTTGTAGTCAGAAAACATGAAGTAAAGAAGAAGGGAACGAACGAAAGAACGGGAAAACACAAAAGCATTGTGTACAGTCCACCTTCTTTCGTAACACATCCCCATTCAATTGGTTTCATGTTTTTCTTCAGGAACTGTTGTACTTGAGAATTAACACTAAGTTAATGCTGTAAAGCTGCTGCACTTGTGGGTGGAAGCAGGGCCGTCGCTAGGTCAAAAACCTCAGGGGAGGGGAGTGTAGGCAGTTGGCGGCCCCTTAATTGTTTCAAACAGATGTTCCAATATGCAGAGAAAGAGAGAAGATTTAGCTTCTGGTTTAGCAGGGAGAGTCATATTACTAGACCTTAGTGCTAGCAATATAAATTTAATCGTATAGATAATATTCAGTCAGAAATAGGGGGGTGTCGGAGGGCTACCTCCTGGAATTTTTTCGAAATTGAAGATATAAAAACGCAGTTTTAGACTATATTTTATGTAGTGGAGGAAAGGGAGAGGAGGAGGTCCAGGATAGTCTCTCCCAAAAATGTCTCTAAATTTAAGTTAACAAAACAGAATTGTATTTTATAATTGATTATGTTAAAGAGAGAGGGGGGGTCCGGGGGTTCTTCCCTGGGAATTTTTTAAGATTGTTATTTGAAAAACGCAGTTTTAGATGATCTAGGGTGATGTTGAGGGAGTAAGAGACTTGGGGGTCATCGTGCATCCCCCGATAATTTTCCAAAATCCAAACTCCAAGCATGCAATTGAAAATTATTTCTGACTGTGACAGGTAAAGGGGGGTCAGAAGGGGGTCTCCACTGGGAAAAATTTGAAAATTTTAGTTCGAAAAATGCAGTTTTAGGCGATCTATTCAGCATTTCTTAATTTGTATTCCAAGGTATCCTTGGGTTCTACGGAGATCTCTCAGAAGTTCCATGAGACTAGCATGTTTACTTTTCAGTCTCTTCGAATTCCTTGCTCAAAATATTGATAAAAACGCCTTTTCAAAGTTAAAAATAAATTTTTTGCCTAAAACAATGCAAATTTTAAGCTATCAAACAGAGCCTGAAACTGTGCCTTTAAAATTTAAACATCTTTCATTTTTCCCGAGATCTAAACCCCTCCTTCTAACTTGATTTCTCCAAAGATAGCTTAAAATTGCGTTTTAAAAACTTATATTTTGAAAAATTTCTGAAGAAGATATTGCCTCCTAATCTCAATAAAGATAGTTTAAAAGTGACTTCGATGTAGCAAATATTTCGGGAGGGAACCTAAAATCATCTTTCTTACAACATTACCAAATATTGCCTAAAATTATGATTTTTGACATCAATTTCAAATATTCTGCTCTGTATAATAGCCACTTTCCATCTATCGCATCAGTGGAAAGGACAATTTCAACATTTAAGGAGTGAGAACAACATTTAGGAAGCAGTACTGGTCAAGAGCGTCTAAATGGTCTAGCTCTGTCTGATGTCATCGTACATTGACATCAAAGTCTCTGATTAATAAATTACTGAAAAACGTGTTATAAAATAAGAGGCACTCTCATTTTTATGGGAACTTAGGGGACTTTTGAGGGTTTATTCTACACATGTTCATGAACTAACCCTGAAAAATTCAGCTAATTATAAATTTGTGGTGCATCAACCCTATTTTTAGCCTAAATTTACTGGGCTATGATGAACATGCTGATCACGGGTAGCTCCTAGATTACTTGACTTTTATTTGTATTCAGTTCTTTGATTTCATGTGTTCTAATAAAAATCAGGGTTGAGTTTTGGACGTCCAAAACTGGTTTTGGACAGGACAGGTGGGCAGTGGTGGATACAAGGGGTGGGTCATGGGGGTCATGACTCCCCCTAAACCATCCACAAAAAACTTGTGTTCAATTTTTTTATGCATAAAATGTAAACGATTACAGTATTTTTCAATTCATTAATTTTTTTGAAAGTAAATATTTGAACTACTACTTTGTTTCATTGCTTAAGAAATTAAACTTGGAACGTCTATCCCCAATTAGGTGCCTTATTCCTAGCCGATTGGTTGCTTTTTATTGACTCCCAAGCACTTTTAGAATTTTTTTGGGAGGGGGGGGGGGTCATTCTTTTGCATGACCTCCCTGCCCCTAAAATAGTTTTCCGTATCCGCCCCTACTGGTGAGTTTTACTGCTCAACTGTCTGCAACTATGCTAAAGCCTACATAAGAAAGTTTAGTAAGTCAAACATTACTAAACTTTCAGAATATTTGACAGCATATAAGAGAAACATAATAATAAAAATTTGAAGCTAAAATATTAAATATTAAATGAAATACCAACGTTTGAAACAGTTAATTTTTCACTGCGCTTCTGCTTGTATACTTTCATAATCCAAAGTTCAGATACATCCTACAACTCATAAAAAAATTTCCATCTCAATATCTTTAAAATTTAAAAAGGTATCAGCGATCTAATGAGCCGAACTTTAGTAATTCTTGGCTAGACGACAAATTGTGAGGGATAGTTCGCAAATACTCTGTTCTTATCATGAATCACTCTGCAACGACAACAGGAAAGTGTTGTCAGTTTGCGAACGACCCCTTACAGTGCCGTATTTAAGTATGGGCTCACTGGGCTATAGCCCAGGACGGCATAATTGGAGGGGGTGGCAATTTTTCCCATATCAAAATTGTAAGTAAAAATCTTTTTTTTCCCTTCATAAGGCTATAGGAGCGGCCACGTTATTTCTTCTTATCTATACTAATATTATAAAGAGAGAGGGCGGATTTTTGTGTGTTTGTATGTTCGAGGTAATCTCTGGAGATCCCTCCCTATATGAAAGGTGCTTTCTTACTGAGTAACATAGGCTACAATTCGAAAAAATCCGATAAATAGTTCTTTTTTTATTCCAATTTAGGCCCAAATTTCACGCAAATTGCCTAACATTGGCTATTAAAGGGGTGAAAAATTACTTGCACATATTAATATTATGTATCATTGAAAAGGGTAGAATTTTCCGCGTTCTAAACAATTTGTTTCAATGCTCTAACTTAAATACGGCGGGAGTAATTTGCACTTTTAGCTCGAACTTTTTTAGGCTTAGCTGAAATTTACGCACTACTTTCTTCATTAAATCTATCAATAAAAAGTGAAGGAATTGTCCCAAAGTTTTCTTTTTTTTGACACCATTGGAAAAAGTGACATTTTTTACTCCAGATCTCTCTCGACCTGTGGTCGAAAAAATTAGCTTCTATCTTCAAAGGAAAAAAAATTACAAGCGTTTTTAAACCAATTTCGAAATATGTCATTTTGATTCAAGTTGTCAACCATTTTATTTTTGCTCTACCACGGTTACGCTTTTTGAATCCATTGTTTATTTCCTTATTTTGCATTTAATTTCTCAAACTTATTTTATTTAATGTTACCATGGTTACGCTTTTAAAATCCATATATTTCACATTTTAATTTCTTAAAAGTATTTTAATATCTGTGGTCATTGTTTGGAAGGGTAATTTTGCATGGTGTTTTTTTTTTTCTTTTATTTAGGCCTGATTGTTGAATATATGTCACTTGACACAATTTCTATTCTCAAGATAGACCGAGCAAAGCTGAGCAACGCAGCTCTTAATATATAAAGATTTGAAAGCTACTGTTAATGTGATTTCATACCTCTTTTGTTTGTTTGGTGAAACATTTATTATTGCCAAAGAAAAACTCGCAAAAGGACTGGGTTCCGGTAGCGTGGTTGCTTGGCGCGTTAGGCACTGAGCAGTTCAATCTAGGATTATTGTTTTAAGGCAACCGTTAATGTGCTTCATTGTTTTGAAAGAAAAGAAACTTTTGATTTGTTTTTATCCGAGTGAAATGTACATTTTCTTTTTTTTCTGACGACGATTTTTGAATGTTCCATGGGATTGGTTTTTTTTCGTAAGTTGGATCGATTATGATAGCGTGGTTGCTGGGCAAGTTTTGCGATAAACAACAGAATTGAGGAATTATTTTTACATAAGAAAAGTATTATTTGATTTTTTTTTTTTTTTTTTGTTTATTTGGCGAAATATTTTAAATTGCAGTAAAAACTGCTTCACTGACTAAATAGAGTTTTAAATCAACTGTAAATCTAATTTAATAATTTGACGAAAAGTTTTAAATTCCAAAGAAACTTAAATAGTTTTTTTTTCTTTCTTTGAAAAGGGGTGTATGCATTTTATACAAAGAAAAATGATCATATCGCATTAAAGGGGGAGGGGGCGTCAATTTTTTTTATTCAACGGACTTCCATTAAATTTTTAGCACGGGCATCGCTGTGCGGATACTGCTAGTAATAAAATAAAATCCTTATTTATTTATTTATTTACTTATTTAGTGATAGGGCGCAGATTATGAATGTGAAGAAAGTTTTAAAAACTGGAAATGACCCAAAAAATACAAAGACCTGACCGCACCGGATTCTTTTATTTGATAATTTACTGTTGTATCTTGTTAAGTTAATAACACGCAAATATAAGTCTACTTCTATAGAAAACAAAGAAGAAACTCCTTCCAGCGTGATAGACGTGAATGATTGAAAGCAAAACATCGATGTAGAAAAGCATCGACCCTCTAACATCACATCGATGGTAAAAACATCAATGTTTTAACAGACACATCGATGTTTCGAAAACATAAACATAGATGTCATCCCAGAAAGTGCAATCGCTGCATCTGTTGGTCTGGTGTATTTCATGTTGAACAGATTGTTTTATTATTATTTTTTAGTTTATTTTAAATTGCAAATTGTTGATAAGGCTTCAAAACTTTTCTTTTTCATTTAAATAATTTAAATATGTTTTCGAATTCTTTTAAGTTATTTTTGAAACTAATATGCTAAGATTATTTATTTCAAAACATAGTTCTTAATCTGTTGGGAAAATATTGATGTATTATAGTGTAAGAATAAGTTTTTAACAGTGTGTGTGTGAAAGTTGAGATTTACTAACTACCAACTTCTACCAATTGGCTGGTTGAACAAAAAACCAATTTTATATTTAAATACTAACTGCGTATATAATTGCCTGTTTCGTATTTCAAATCAATTTTAAATAGAAATTGCTAACTGTATAAAAGTACATTATTATTTTTACATTAGATTTTGCAGTATCTAAAATTTCAGAAACTTCTGTTGTTGTTAAAGTTTGACATTCTTTTGAATAATTGTTAGAAAATAAAAATGAGTTAATAAATTAATTAAATTAAAATATTATTAATTAAAAAAGTAAATGAAGTATAATGAACAACTTCTCAAAAATTATTATTATCACTTATAATTAGCCAATTATAATTTTATTAACTTAAAATTGATTATAATGCATTTAAAATTTGATTTTAATCTGATTTTATTAGAAAATTGATTTAAATAATAAAAAAGTCGATTTAAATTAAAAAAAAATCCACTTTAAGTATTTAAAAAACTTGATTTTTTTTTCCAACTCTGTAATTCAACACCCCTATACAACGGATAGTTTCAAAAGCCCAGGGCGGCTTCACATCCAAATACGCCTCTGACCCCTTACCATTTGTCGCCTATCCAAGAACTATGGAAATTCGGCTCATTAGGTCCCTGATAACTTTTTTAACTTTAAAAATATTGAGAAGGAATTTTTTTATTAGTTGTACAAATATCTGAGTTTTGGATTATGAAAGTTATAAATTGCTATCTTTCACACATGCGCAGTGAAAAATTAACTGATTCAAATGTTCATATTTCATTCAATATTTTAACTTCAAATTTTATTATTATGTTTCACTAATATGATGTCAAATTTTCTGAAAGTTTAGTAACGTTTGACAAGTAATATGAGCCAAAAACCTTTTTAAAAAAATTTGCACTTTTGAAAGAAATGCTTATATCTTCGTGTGTATAAGGGATACTTACACGAAAATATAAAAATAAATTTTAGATAGGTTTTTTTGCAATTTTATAGCTATACCCAGCTGTTTACAAAGAAAAAAAATCAATAACCTTTTTTTTTGTTTCCTCAATCTGTTGCTCGTCCCCTAAATGAATAGTAGACTTAATTTGTATTGGAAAATGACAGCTGGAGTATACTTTTCATGAGAAAAAAATTAGAGCAATTGGTCTTTTATTTCTCGAGAAATCCGTAATAAAAATGTGAATTTTTGAAAGTCCCAATACTTTTGGTCATATAGTGTATATAATTAACTTTTCATTATTGAATATTTGGTAATATTTTTCCTGAAATGTTCATTTAAAAAAATATTTTACTTTAGAAAATTGCCAATAACATACAAACTTCCTTATGTAAGTGTTGGTAGTGTTATAAAAAAGAAATTCACAAAACTATTAAGAAAAAAAACTAATTTTAGTTCCATTTACAACTCAAGTTGCAAAAAAAAAAGTTTCTGCATATAGAAAGTTTTACCATGATGTTTTAACTAAAACTCTTTTTAAATCATAGATTAAAGAACAATAAATTGATGATTAAATGTAAACACTTATATTTTAAAACTATTGCAATTTCTTTTTTTTATTTCATACTAGCAAAAAATACCCAGAGTTGCCTGGGTCAGTAATTAAATGTGAGAAACAATCGCTACTTTCATTCGCTTTTGATTTAACTCAAAGAACTCAAAACAGACCGCGTTGACATGATTAAAAATCAAGCTTCTTCCTTAAAATCCCATAAAAGTAAAATAGCAATAAGTATAAAGAACAGGATAGTATTCAGTTAGAAGTGAAAGCACGACATTTAAGCATGTAAAAATTTGATAAAATTTCCAAAATATGAAATTTTTCACTTGTTTAAGAAGATTTATCAGTTCATATTTCTTTCTTTTTTTCTTTTTGAACACAGTTTAAGAGTTTTTCTACATGGCTATTGAAATACAAACTGTTTTAAAAAATGTAGCTGCCCCTATTCCCACTATGCTTGCTTTAGTTATTTTGGGAAATTTCAATTATTGTGAGTTCTTGGTACGATTTAAAATTTTACCAAATTTGCGGGAATTGTTTTGGGATACCTTGGATAAAGCTTACTTCTTGTAAAACTGTCTGTTACTAATTTTCGACAAAGAGATATTGTCGCCAAACACTGAGATATTTTTGGTGACCATAAAATGATGCTAAATATTTTCTTTCGAAATAAGTAGTAAAACTTGGTCAGTGTTTAAAATTGTGCACCAAGACAAACTGATCGAAGTTTTTGTGCTGTTTATAGATTTGCCCCCCAAAGCAGAATACTTACCGATGTTCTGCAACATAAAATCATTTGACCAAAATTGTTCTGCAAGCATTGTATATACAAGCAACCGTGACCTTTTCCACAAAACAGGAGTAGTAAATCAAAATCATTTCATGTAGAAGGTTTTTTTTTCCCCCCAGATTTTAAAACTTCACTGTCGTTATGCATTTCCATGAACCCTAAACTGATTGAGATTCTTCAAAAATGTTTTATATGCTTTCTGAAATGCACAGAAAGAGCAAAGATACAAAATTTTATAAAAACCCGAATCCAGATTCCAAACCATTTTTTTTGGTTAATTTTACATGTCATGAAGGAACTATTAAAATAATGCTAATAAATAAATAAATTAAAATAATAAATGAAATGAGTCGAGTTAGGGTAACATAAAATAAAACGCTTCAAAACTTTCTAAACACTCAAATATTTTCAGGATGCAAAAGGATTGAAATCTCGAACAAGATACGCGATTTTCAGCGATGGACGTGTTTTATCATTATTGTTTTGTTGGCATGTTTCCAAAACATACGGTTTATAGAGGAAATTGCAGTGGATGAAGATTGAATGGGAAAAATAAGGAAAAGAGGAAACAAAAACGCTAGAAAATTCAATTAGAACCTTTTCAGATTTAAAATATAATAGGGGAAGGTTGCCGTCAATGAACCAGTTCCAAGACAGGACCGCGAAGATATTTCCCGTACCAGAGTTTGTGCAGACGCAGAATCAGTTTTAGTACCTTCCTTTGTCTGAAAACAGTCTGCTCCAAAGTCGTGAAGGAACTAGAATTATTAGCTTTGAAAATCACTGAACAATTAAACATGAACATTGACTTGAAAAAGAGCATTGTCAAGTACATTTCCCCATATTTTATGTTTCATCACGAATCATCAAAGCAGTAATACCTACAAGAATATTCAAACTGGTGCAGTTGCTATCATTGGACCGCTAGGTGTTTCCATGAATGGACCACCTGACAAAGTAGTTCATTCATAGAAATCCACAAATATTGTTGTAATTTCAGTTGAAATACTCTTGAAAATTGCTCAATCATTTTCAAAAAAAAAAAAAAAAAAAAAACATGATGACAATGAAAAAAAAGGTTCCTCAGTAATTTATGAGAACTCCCTTAAGTTATTTTAATTTCAACTTAAAAACATTGATAAAATTGATATTTAAAAAATATCAGTTATTCAATATTTAAGAAATAAAAATTCAGTTTCAAATACTTTTGCTGTTCAAGAAAAATGCCAAAATTAGGAATATATGACCAGTGGACAAGTGAACAAATGGAACATGCTATATAGTAGCTTGCAGAAATAGCAACATGGGCCTTAACGAAGTCTGCCGACAATATAGAGTCCCGGAAGCAACTTTAAAGAGTTCGGTGTAAGATAAAAACATAGAGTAAAGAAATTAGGGTAATAACCCCAGTAATTGGCACTTTAAGAGTTTGTCCTTAAGCTTACCTCTGTTTTCATTTCGTAAAAAAGATATTTACTTGTAAATATTTTTGTATCCAAGAATGCACTTCTGTGCCTCTATTTAGTTCACTAAAAGCAAAAATATTTGAATAGATATTTTTATAAAAAATATGCATATAAAAAGTTACCAAAATCACCAGTAATTGGCATCTGATACTCCAGTGTATGACACCTTGTGATCCAGTAATAGGCACATGTTAATAGAATTGGAAAATCACTTTTCTTTTTTCACTTTTAGATTACATACAAATTTCATCATCATAAGAAACATAATTAATGTTAATTTAAAGTAGATAATTTTACATAAAGTAATGTTAAATCACACATCTTGACGTTAAAAATGTATTTTATAGAAATAAAAGTTTGGAATGTTACATGGAAAAAAAAATATCGAGATTAGTGCTGTTTCATCAGTCAGCATGCAGTTTTGATCTTACGACTTATAGCTGTTTTCACATGAAAAAGAAAATTAACCTGATGATTCAAAGGCACCATAAAAAATAGGACAGTTCTCTACAGTTACAATACCTGACTGTGATGGCCAAACATATTTGTTTTTTATTGTTTCTTCTGAAAATTTAACAGTATATTCTGGACCATTCAAATTAATAGTAGAACCCATATAATATTGTTGCGGCAAAAGTATCAGAAATCAAAGAAGCGACACATTGCACAATGCGTTAGAGACTAAAAGCACATGTGCCAATTACAAGGGACTAGCAAAACTGAAGCACCACTAAATGGCATTTATAATTTCTTCAAAAACCCAAAAGAAGACAAAAATTTCACTTCTACACAATCAAAGTAACATCTTTCAACTGAACAAAATTTTTACAACCAAATTTTGTAATATATTTTAAGTCAGATTTTAATGGATTGATGTGCATTCTTCCATTAAGCCAGAGAAATAGCTTTTGCAACAAAAATGTCTGATTTGACACAAGCCACAATTATTTCTTTTTCCTATGCACTGCTACCATTTAGTAACATGAGCTGATGTTATTATCTTTGAAATAAATGTACATTCAGATGGTATATAGCCTTCTACTTTTAAAAGATTGAATATGAATCTTATTTTAGGACATTTTTGTTGGAAGTGCCAATCACTGGTGACCTGCCAATTACTGGGGGTGTTACCCTACATAGAGAGGCCCCGCTATACTAAGAAATTGAAGCCGGAAGTTGCCCCGCTGTATCCCAAGATCCTCAGCTTCTTGCTAAGTATCTTGAGATACATCTTGATTCAAACATTCCATTACTGAATCTCAATTGGTTGTTAATTTGAACTTAGGTATTATTGATAAGTTTATGGTACGTTTTTGAAATTGCATTAAAGCATGAATAAAAATGCAAACCAATCCTCCAGCTACTTTATACAGTCCCTTTGCAAGATTGGTGAAAACTATTCTCGCGAAACAATCACGTTATCATAACCCCGCCCATCATTGCACCGCTGTATCCCATAATTCCGGCTTCAATTTCATCTCCTTTTTACCATAGACGTGGCCTCTCTATGTATATTTCTTTACTCTATGGATAAAAACTAGTTTACTGTCACCTTAGTCACTTATGAGAAATTTGGGAGATAAGTCCTTCAGAATAGGAATATAATTAGTGAATCATATTTTGAAGCTGGAGGAGACGTTTTTGCTATCACTTCCAAAACATTGGGGGAAATGCCCCACAGATTTAATTAAGACATTTAAAGTTTACTGGGACTAATACTTTCCGGTTGCCTGTCACTTAAGCCTCTTATTTGAGTGCGAAAATGGTCAATAGTTTCTTTGAAATTTTAGAAAGCCTTGCAGACAAATACAATCGTGTGTCGAACAAAAATTTTCAAAATGGGTGAAACCAAACTTCCAACAGTTCAAAAGAGGCCAAAAAGTTATCAGCTGAGAATGATGCCGCACAGGTTGGGAAAAAATCTAGTGGTGTACGAGGTGTGATAAGAACAGCTGTGTGTTATGTGAGTTTGTGTTCCTTCTATCCGAAAAAATTTTAGAAAAAAATTTCCTTTTCCTATAACTTACTATTATTTGTAGTGCTTATTGATCTCCTGTAATAAATATTTGTAATTTAAGCATTGATTTTCTAATTTGAGAATGTGGTCCATCGATGGAAACTCAATGGTTCATCCATAGCAACCGGTTGTCATGAATGGGCCACATGCTAAACTATTTTTTTTTCTTTATTGTGTATATTTATCATGAAAGTGAATGTTATTATTAAAAGAGAAATACTGAATAATTGTTCCTATAATCAAAGAAAAATTTGAGTTGGATTTCCTTTTTAAAAAAATCAAAAATTGTTATGTGGTTCATTTCCGGCAACCTTCCCCTATTTCTGCAGAAACTATCATTTTCTACAAATATCTTCCAACTCAAGATAGAATTTTGCACAAATCCTGCAGATTTCTTCAAAATTCAAAGCAAATTTAAAGTTTCTGCAGATGGCTTGTAAAATTCAACATTTTTCGCGAGGTTTCCGCCAAATTATTATATTTTCCGAGAATTTAGTTTTTTTTTTTCAAATTTAAAGAAAATAAAAGAATAAAGATTTAATTAATTGCAGGATTTGTGCAAAATTTTGTCTTGAGTTGGAAGATATTTGCAGAAAATTTGTCTGAGTTTCTCTCACATTTGAACAGAATTGTTATGCAGCTCAGGCATCTGTTCTGTGACATATGTCGCAAATTTAGCAGATTTCTGCTTTGGGGCATTTGCCTAATTTATTTAATGGATTATTTTACATTTTAACAAAAGTTTTAAAGATTCTTTTAATTGGGATACTTTGGTTATATGGTGAAATGTGAAATGAAAGTCGAGAAACAATATTACATATTGAAAAGATTGCCTTACGTTATAATTGAATCGTTATCTTTAATTACTACTATGTTCTTATTTCTATGAAATTAATATACATAGTAAGTAACTGATTTCCAATTGTATTTTTGATGCATGAACTTGTTTGTAAGTAATAAACTTACACATATTTTAAAAAGACTATTTCTCTCAGAATAGGAAAAAATAGGCTTTTCTGTCTATTTGTTAAAGTTCAATTGGTCAAAATCTCTTAACCAAATGATCAAAAATGGATGTCATGGGAATATTTCGATAATTGGGAATATGGCGATCATTCTTCATTGGCGTCAATTTTTGGCTCCAGTGCCAGTATTTTTCGTTGCAAATCTAAACAAAGAGACCTGAAACATCTATTCATGTAGGGTTACTATAAATCAGCAGGGTTACCAAAATGTAATTTATTTACGCCAAAAATGAGACGATCGTGTCAGATTCCCAATTATCAAAATAGTCCCCCCAATTTTAGATAATAAACCATAGATTAATAATAAGAGTATTATTATTACTCTTATTATTAAGTTTCTCTTATTACTCTTTTTATTAGTCTATGCAATAAAACCTTCTATTTTCAAACAGTTGCCAAAATCAACTGTCTCAGTACTTATCGAATATTGACATAGATGAGGACAATAATCCTAGGATAGCAATAAATTTCATGCTTGCTCCAGAGAAGCCTTGATTCAAGATTTTCATTATGTTTGCTTTTAGTACTGCCGTCATTATGCAACGATTTTTTGTAACAATGGGTTTTTTATATTTAATCATTTAATTGGGAAATTATTTGAAATTTACTATTTTCCATCATGACTTTTTTATACTAAGTTTTTTTAAATAAATTATAGCCTATGTTGCTTCCTGATAATGTAGCTATCTGTGGTAAAAAAATGGTTAAAATCGGTTCAGTAGTTTTGAAGTTTACTCCGGACATCTTTACATACAGAAATAGCCATTTATGTATATAGATTTTTAATATAGTATATTATGCAACTACAATAAACAATGACAGTTTATAGAAACAAATTAGTGGCATTTCTCTAACGTAAATTGGTATCAAAGAATGGAATCTTACGCAAGAGAGGAAAATTTACACGAAGTTGTAATAAAGTCTCAAACATACATGTTTTTTATTCAGGTGAAAGATGTCATTAATTGCATTTAACTCAATTATTGCACTATATTTTCAACATTTTCATTTGCACTTGTGCATAAATATAGGAAAATTTGGATACTATAATTTAAAAAATAAATAATTTTAACTCATACATACGAATTGCATTTTTCAACCAAGAATTCAACTTCTAAATGACTAGATTAGAATTAGCTGCAAAAATACTTAAATGCTCATGCATGATGGAGCTTTTAATATTTTTTTCAACCAAAAAACAAAACTAAGTAAAATTATTCTTATATTAATCAAATAATAGGTACACAAAGACAAAAATAATTAAGTGTTTAGTTATTAAAATTTAAAATAACAAGCTAATCTGAGGAAGAATATGTTATTGGCAAAAATATTTATATTTGTACAAAACGAAAAATAATTGAAATCTCAAACAAACAGGAAGCAAATTTTCGCAAAGAACGTTTAATATCGACAGGATTGCCCAAAACAAATTTATTTATTATTTACAAAAAGTAAACATAAAATAAGCAAATCTAAGGTAGCATATATGAAAATAACAATCGATTGCTGAAAATATTTACAAGATGTTTTGCAATGTTAAATCATTTGTCCAAAATTGTTCTGTAACATAAATTCATACATTATAAATTTACCATCATAACATTTTCAAAACACAAGTCTTCCAGGTTGCTTAAGGGGTATGAAGCAGGAGCGGGTATTTGCTGCTCAAATCTGTAGAATTTCTGCAGAAACTCAGCAGCCTTTCTGCAAATATCATCTATCTAAAGATTTAATTTTGCAGAAATTCTGCATATTTTTTCAAATTTGAAGTAAATCTTAAGTTTCAGCAAATGACACCTAAAACTCTACATTTTGTGTGAGTTCTTTAACTTCTAATTTGAAAAAAATCAGCAGAAATTGTGTAGCATTTCAGCAAAAATATATTTTTACCTAAGAAATATTTGCAGAAAACCTGCAGTTTCAGTAGAAAGCACTAGAATTTCAGAAAATTCATCTGAGTTTTGCCCTTGCATTTGAACAGAGCTGTTCTGCAGTTCAGGTAGGTCTCTGTTCTGGGAACACTGTAAGTTTAGTAGTATTTTGCCTGCTTTGGGGGGCACAAGTAATCTAAACTGAGCTTTCTTACTCCAACAAATATTTGTCAACTATGACATCTATCCAAGCCCATCATTAAGGGGAATCATTAACCAGGATCACTTAATGTGATCAGTTAATGTTATCATTCGCAGAATCATTAAGTCCTGGAACACTTGAAAATTAAAATATGTTTTAAATATCGGATATTAAAATCAGTAACTTCGTTTATTGTTATAAGTTTTTCATAAATTTTCAGTTTTTCTCCCTTTTTAACTCCTGAATCAACATAAATACAAAGGCAAATAATGACAAGTACGCTGCCGTGTGCAGGTAAAGGGCAGTAACTACAAATTTTTCATTTTTAATTTTTTTTGCAATTTTGTCATCTACTGTACATTATCTTCATTGTATAAGCTCGCTTATTTGGTTTCCGCTGAAAAAAAGGCACGAAAAATACGTCTAATTCCAACATTTCCCTATTGTTAGTATTGAATCCAAAATGCGTTTCCTCAAATATCTCAAAAACTTATTTCTGCAGATACTGCCGTTTACCTGCACATGGCAGTACTGTCCGATATTTTAACGCGAAACCCTACTCGAATTTGCGCATGCGTCAGGTCTCTTCTGATTTTATCAAAACAGGGGTGATAGCAAGAAGGAAGTAGCGAGCAAACAAAAACTGAATGCATTGCGAAGTGCGCTTCCTTAAACCAATACCCCTTTTTCAATTGGAACCGTTCGCAGCTGCTAGTCGCGGAGTTCGAGAACTGACAGTAGCTTCCAGGAAAACAAGTTCCCTTTCTATCAGTAAAGCAGAATTTTTCTCCCTGCTTAGTTATACCCACTAAACGTCAAACATTTTAGGGATTGAGAAGAAGCACAATGATATAATTGTCAAGGAAAAATTGGCATTTTAAAAAGATTTGACAATTTAACCATGATGAGTCACAGAAATGCTGCAGAACAACTAAACATTTCTCAGCCATTGCTTTGTGAGTTGCTAAAGATCGTGAAGAGATTGAAATCAAAGTGAATGAAAATTTAAACAACAAACGAAACCCTGCTGAAAAATATGGTGAAGTTGAATCTGTTTTGAAACTGGTTTGCAAATGTCAGGGAAAAAGATGTGCGAGTAAATGGTCTGTTAATGCTACAAAAAGCAGAAGGTCTTGCTTCTTAAATGGGCAAGAAAGACTCGATAGCATTAGATGGATGGTTTAATCGATGGAAAAAAGAGCTATTCTATTCTGCTAATTTAGTAATTTATAATTTAAAACTGCGTTCAGTTGAGTTATTGTACTTTTAATTTGCAGTTATAAAATCAATGCTTCTTTATTGAAAAAAAGCACAATTTTGTGTGTCCTGGATTCTATTTAGTTATTGTTATCAATTGGTTATTGTTATCAAACTATATCTGTCCCAAAGTGATCACATTAAATGGCGCCTACAGTATTTACATATAAGTGGGTGTGGTCTTGGTTGCTTTTAGGTATAATTGGCACTGAGTATACATCCTTTAACCCTCCCTCTCCTTGAAAAACATTAAATGACATGGGCCTGTATCTACACATTAAAATTGTGCTAACCCTAAATATATTTTTGTAACAACAGTAATAGACATATATCTTTGACCCAGAGCAACACTAAGACAATGAAGATTAAAAACATCAGTAAAACATCCAACTGTTGCTCTGAGGTGACGATTGTCTATATGATCCATTAAATATACAAAGCTACAACTATTTTCAAAAGCATCATTAGCTTATTATTTAATACAGAAATATTTGCATAATTAATGATACGACTTACACTTTACAGCTGTGCGATGAATTGAAGCATCACAATAACTGGCGTACATCCCACAACATTAAACCGATTTAAAACATTTCTGTAACTTGATTCATTGATACCACATCAACTACAACTCTAAGCAGTGGATGCGCAAACACCTGTCCACGATAGTTTGATAGATTAATATCTAATTCTTTCACACCAATGTTAAATTATCAGAGTGTCAAGCCAATCTGGCTTAGCGAGGAAGGTGTGAGCAGTTAGTAATAGGAAACTTGTCAAACAAACGTTGATGACGGTATCACAAGCAAACAAGGATTCCTCTTCTCCCAAAACATTCAGGAAATGCAAATTGTTTTTAGCTCTCAACAGAAAATGGTACAGATGTGATATACCCCCCCATTTGGCGACATTCGATTTTTTTGCACAAAATTAAAATATTTTTCTCGCCAATGAGGCGATAATTTTTTATGCATGGCATCCCTGGCCAAACTAACCTGTGTTTAGCAACCCGAAGGCAATCTTACAGATCTGTTCAAACTTGTTTACTTGGGTTGTTTGGGTTTCACGCAGGAGAGATACGTGGTGTTGTTTCGTGCAATATACCTTACAGGAACGCTTATTTTGTGTTAGTTTAAATTCAGTAGTTGTGTTTTGAAGTAAAAACATTAGAAAATGCCAGTTTCTTCAAACTTGAAGGTTAATTAAAAGTTAACTCCAACGTGGTGTGTATCTGTAACGTGCCATTGTCATATGATGTATTGTTTTAGACTGAGTGTGAATATTTATACCATATAAAAGGCAAGTTCTTTATTTTAGAATTCAAAAAAAAACCTCTCACTTCCAAAATTCTTTGTTTTTACAAATCCTTGAGGGGTTCTTGTAGTATACATAACTGTGACCATACTCCGACTGTAATGTATATTAACAGTTGGAGGGATAACGGACCGAGCGGAGCGAGGTCCTGGCGAGCCAGAGGTCTCATAGTACTTTCGTAATGAGACCGAGGCAGAGCCGGCGAGCCGAGGTCTCATTACGAAAGTACTATGAGACCGAGGGCTCGTATCCCGGAGAAATGATGAAAAAAAATTAATGCATTAATTTCGACTTGTAATTAATACAATAATTTATTTCATTGTATTTTAATATGTTTACAAAAAACCCCGGCCCTGTACATTTTTGAAGCATATATTCGTGAAGTTTTTTGTTGTGCTTTTATGTTGTTTTTATATATATTGTGTTCTGAAGTGCTTTGATCATGTTTTTTTATCTGATTTTTTCCTGTTGGCGCTAAAAAAGCATCGCTAAGAACGATGTATGACATATGTCGTCATACATCGTTTTCTTGGCGACGCTTTCTTGGCGCCAACAGGAAAAAGTCGCCAAGGGTGGGGTATATCACATCAGTTCCCAGAAAATATAATGATGAACGAAGTTAATCATAAAATCAATCAACCAAAAAAAAAAACTAAGGTTGATGAAGCGGTAAGCAACAAAAATGCAGACATGTATTTAGGCATTTACAAGGAGTCTCTTTTAAATACAAGATGTGACCTTGTTAATGGAAGGCAAGACTTCGCTTTCATGAGCTCACATCTTTTTAGGTAGCAAAATAGGCTCATTATTATCTTTTATTTTGATAATATTAAGCAGTAGTGTTCCCATAGGGTATACTTCACATATGCCGTTTACTCTCAAACATTTTTTACATATATAGCGTATACCCTCAAGCCTTCAAAAAATTTCACATTATGACAGATTATGTATATGATCGAATACACGTATTGTGCATAACTGATTACTGGGAGTATACCCTCAGAAAAATTGCTGGGAACATCACTGCTCTTAAGATTCTGATCACTCAAAGACTTGGAACAGGGTTCGTACTCAATTTCAGAAATAAAATGAAGAAGTTTTGGAGGAGTACTAATGGGCTATCATTAAATGATGTCACACTTTTTTTTCAACATCTTTGACCCCCTTCCCCCTTTATCACGAAGGATCACACTTCACCTAACTCCTCCTCTTGTCACATGTCATATTTTTTATAAACATTTTGTTACAATGTGTCTGTATAATAATAACATTTATGTATTTTAAATATTTAAATTACTAGAAAGTCGCCCGTCCAGGTATGACAGATGAAAATTGCTTCTACATTTGAATGAAGCCATTGCCTTGTTTGCTGATATTTTGATAGTTGACATTTTAACCTTAAATCCAATGGATTAACCCTAAACTTCAGTAGATAGTGCTTTTTGTTGACCATTTTTACGTTTCTTCATTCTTCTAAAATGACAGTCTTACCAGTAAAACAGTTCAGCCCTATCAAAATAAAGCATTTTCCTACATTTCAAAGATTACCAAAACATATTATCAAATTATCATACCGTGGTGCTAGTTTTATTGTTGATGACGTCACCTCAGCGTTACTCGATCATTGGCTATTATATTTATGAGGATAATTAAACAATCTGACTTTTGCTGCTGAGGTGGAGGGGAAAACAATAATCATAAAACTTGAAAAAAAAATAGTCAAGCACCATTTAAGCATGTTTTACTTCACTTATGAAATGTCTCAGTCATCTAATAATATTTTCACCTTCAACTTTTGTGACTTAACGATGATCAATTTGTCAATCACATTTTAAGAAAAAAAAATGAAATTACTACATTAAAACCGCCCTTGGGACTAAGCTGTCGATCGAAGTATTTTAAGTTACTGTCATAAAGGAAGATTATGTAGTCTTGAACTAAAAAAGAAAGAGTTTTAAAGGAGTTAAAACCAAAATGAAGGTGTTTGAAGGGCCCTTCAAAAAAAATTCCTAAATGAAGGAGTATTGGAGGAGTTTTGAAGGAGAGTACGAACCCTGTTGGAAAAAAATGTCCCTTATAAATTATCAAGGTGCTTAACGGGTGTTAAAGATACACAAATACAGTTGAACCTCGTTATATCACAACACCTTTGTTGGGACCGGTCAACAAAGTGTCGTCATAGCCAGAGCGACGTCATAACCAGAATAGTTTTAAAAAACTCCTAATTGAACATTAGTTAACCATAAAATTAGATTTAATGAAGAAATTAATACTTTTTTATGTTTTTAATTATATTTAACTAATGTAAATTTGAATTATTGGTGAATACAAAAATTATTCAAAAAAAAAAAAAAACTTTCAGTTATTTCTTTTTTTTTTGTTTCAATACTACGATACTTTCTAATAAAATTTTTAAATAACATTTGACAAACTCCTTCTTCCACGAAATTACCAGCTAGAAAGAAACCAATTCAAAACTCTTCACTTTTATCTGCAATTTGATAACGATTTTGAAGTCTAAGCCCCACATTTCGAAGGTGAAAAAACCCTTTCTAATCCTTTTATCTACTTTAAGAGTTGTGCCTCCCTTTTCAAACTAATAAGGAGCCCCTTATCGCTTTTTCTCTTATGGGAGAAGCATGTTGTGACCACCTACAGCTTAACGTAGCCATGGTCTTTCTCTTCTTTTGCTGTTTCCCTCATCCAGTATTACAATGCACTTGTTTTGAATTCCTTTCTATTGTCCCTGTTGTCAAAGTCTGAAACCTGTACCTTTCAGAACTTATCTACTCCCACAGGGGCCAATTCAGGATTTTCTTCTCGCTACCTATTTTTGTGAAAGTAGTGCATCATTCTATTTTTGTGAAAGTTTTTTTTTTTTTTATCAGCATTGTTTTTTTTTTTTTTTTTTTTGAAATTTTAGAGGCATCCTAATTTTCGTAGAAGAGGAGTAGAACAAGTGAAATTTTAGTTCGAAAAGTGTAAATGTCATCTAGTATCATTTTTAACAGGTTTCGTTTTTTTGGGGACGAGGAGCTAAAAATCTAAGAAGTACGAAAAATATTATCGTAATTTCAGCTTAATGGGCTATGTACTGTGTACAATATAGGAAATTATGAGAAAAACGGTTTCCCAAAACTGATGTTGAAAGATTGCGATAATATTGAATAAATACACTTAGGCGAGAAACAGCTAAAAATAAGTTAAACTACTACAAAAAGTTTTCTATTTAAGCGATTGTTCATATAAACCTGCTTAGAATTTTATTTTATGAGTAAATTTTGTTTTAAACAGAGAAACAAATTTTATATTTCAAAATGCGAATTTTTGTGAAATTTTCGATGTTTTTGTGAAGCCACTAATTTTATAACTTGATTTTTGCGAAAGTACCGATTTCAAAACAAGATTTTTGTGAAGGTATCGAAAAACGGTAGCAAAATCAGCCTGTATTGGGCCTTGTCCCACCACCATTCTCGAGGTGTCATGCCTGCTCAAATCTCTTGTCAGAGTCCGAAGTTCTCACAACAAACCATTGCCAGATGTCTTGATTATTTTACTGAAAATTTTTCAATTGCAAAGAAATATTTGATCCAGTCTGCGCAGCTTGAAGCCTCGTCGTAACGGGAGTTGCATTTAAAAAAAAATGGTGTTGTTAATGGAGTGTGTAAAACTAAAGTTAATAGTTGAGAAAATAACCAATAGTTCTCTATGCATAGTTTTCTCTATTCTACCATCACACAAATGAATTGTCACCCATCATACCTTGACAAGCGATTTTCTAGTATAAGTAAGAAAAGGGTGGTTTACTACATTGAAGCATGTGCTAAAGCTCAAAACTCGCGGTCGCCAGTCGCCAAATGCGACCAATTTTCAAATTTTGGCGACCATTATTTTCACTTCAGTCGCCAATGTGGCTACCATTCGCCAATGCAACCTTCCCTGACCTATAGTCTTGACATATGACCTTTCCCCAAATTCTTTTGTCCACTAAAAGTTCGGCTATCGGATCGCCGGGGGTGAAGGGGGGCAGTATTGTCCAATTGTGGCTAATTGTGCTATGTGTTCATATTCTGAATAGAAAACAAAAATCGCAATCACGACGGCAAATTTTGATTGCTATTGAACATGCTATTTTGAAAACTCGGCTTTCTTTACACGCGATCGTAAATATACACAAATTTCATACTCCAATTTAGTAAATTATGCTTTTTTGATCTTAAATTCATGTTTCAACTTTATTTTATTTCTCCTTAACAAATGGCTATTTCTTCGTTTTGCGGTATTTTTAAACTACGCGTTTTCAAAATGGCGTTGCGTTGTCATTGTTTATTTTTACCAGTTAAGACGAAAATGTCCTTTCCAAAATAAAAAGAATTTTAATCTTGTACATTTGATTTACATATGAATAAACAAAAATGGCGCCTTTGAGTCAAAATGCACCGAGACAAGGTAAAAACGATATCGCTAAAAAAAATTTTTTTTGCAAGATTTTTGATTTTTTGTTTTAATCTTATTGTTTGTTTTTCCTTTTTTTTCTTTTTAAAATATAAAACCTACTGGAGGAGAGGACATATCCGTTTATTTACTTTATTTCTCCTTAAAAAAGTTGTTATTTTTAAGTTTCGCAGTAAATTTTCAAAATGGCGTCCTGCATTTTCAAAATGGTGCCGCGTTGTAGATTGTCCATTTTCACCAGTTAGAAGAGGAAAATGTGTGCTCCAAAATAAATAAAGAGAAGTACAATCGTATTTATAAAACACATAAATAATATTAACAAAAATGGCACCCTTGCGTCTAGAGAAGGTGGAAAGAATACGGCTGAAACCCTTTTTTTCTTCTGCTGGATCTTTTATTTCATTTTTTTTTTTTTTTCGTTTTGTTTTATATTGTTTACCTTTTTTTATTTATTCATTTTTTGACACTCAGGCTTCGATGTTTATAAAATTCTGCATGCATTTGTAAAAACAAAAAAATATTTTGTAGAATCGCAAATGGTTTAGGTTTTACATTCTGTTCAAGTTTTTGGTATTTTGTTGTTTTCTTTATCAAGGAACTAACTCGTGTTTTGGTTGAAAGCTGTGATGTTTCTAGAAGTTTTGAAAGCTGAAAAAAAAAATTATTAATAATAATAATAATATTTTTTATTTATTTATTTTTTTATCGTGATGTGTTTTGCTTAAAAATGAATTAATGCAGATTATAGTTTGCAAAAGATGTGTTAAATAATATCTGGGCAGGGGTGCCCGTTCCCCCCAAGTTCAATCCCCCCTCCAAAATTTTTCCTCAACCCTCTTTTCCTTTTTTATTTTTAGCTCGCTTTTCATTTTATTTATTCTTTTATTATTTTTAATTTATTTATTTTTAATTATTATTTTATAAGAAACGTTCTTTGCTTCACCAATGACATATACACACATACTAAATAAATAAACGTAATAAAATAAATTAAATAATTTAAACTAAAATAAAGTTTGGCTATCATTTTTTGAGATTTGGCTACCATTTTGTGAACATCTGGTAGCCATTGGCTACCAATTCAAAATTTGAGTATTGAGGTATAGCATGTGCTCTACTGTAGGTACTCAGGGGATGAAACACAGTGGAACACTTGGTGGGTGCATGCAGTTTATTTATTTATTTTATTCATAATCCATTGCCAATATTTTGATAAAACAATTAGAACGTGACAGAAACCTTGAAAAATATTCAGTAATATTTGCAAGTACATAACTTTTTCTCTTTTTCATAACAAAAAAGTAAAAAGTGGTCCACTGTGCCCTGATCTCGCTAACATTAGAAATGCTTGGAGGAACAGGTAATTTTCTTGTGAATAGTATTTCTTGATAACATTTAGTTGAGTTACTGCAGCAGGAATTTTTCCAAAAATTTAAATGCATTGCCAACTGTATGCTTTACACAATATTAGTTGTTTCTGCTATGAATTAAAAAATGTTTCAATCTAAGTTTAAGATAAGTTTGTTTCTTAATTTCAATGAGCATTTTCCTCTGCTCACTATTAAAATAATGCAATATTTACTTACCAAATAAGAAATGGACATCCAAAATTTTCTCATTGGTAGTCAAAACAATAACAGGAATACAGTAAAGAAAAATAAAATTTTCTAAAAGAAACGAAAGAAAGGAGATTAATTTCCAAGCATTCAAAATACTAAACATATGAACAAAGAGCAGACAGTATATGGACAAAAACTCAATTCAATTTTCTTCTAACATTTTCCAAAATTATTTTACCTAAGTTTGGAGATAGTTGAATTAGAAATAGAGAACTGCAGCTATTAATGACTGTATGAGGGGAATGTCATAATACCAGGGTTGCCCTATTTTGTCCACCCCGGATAAAAAACCGTCCCGGACAAAATGTCATTTTGTCCGTTTCGTCCATTTTGTCCACTTTATCAGTAAACTGAAAGTTTTGAGTTAAAAATTTGAAGTTTGAAAATAATAAATAATTATACAGATTTTTCCTATTTAAGTAATATTTTAATATAAAAATAGCATAAATATGTATATAAACAATTGATTGTAAAATATTTTAAAAGGGAAAATAAAAAAAGTAAGATCAGTTGAAGTTTATGTAAGTGTGTTGAGAAATCAAATGAGTGTTAAAATAAATTATAATGCATGTAATAGCATTTATAAAGCAAGCACATCAGTTGTAAATTTTAAGATGTTTACCTGTGATATGGAGGTTTATTACCCATAATAAGTGCATTTATAAAATTAAAAAGTAGAAAAAAAAAGTTTTTAAAGGTTTAAGTTCGAAAAATTAAAAATCATATTTAAAAAAAAACTACTTGATATTAATAAAAGAAATGTCAGCATGAAGTGAAATCTGTTCTTGCAATACAAATGTGATGATCAGCAACAGGCTCTGACTAGGCTGTTCCTAGTCAATTTATTAGTCCTAAATGGAGAGTAATGGCCCTTTTAAATCTATCTACCCTCTTGCCTATTATAGCCTCTTCAGGGCTCATAGCAAGTGGAAAAAAATATATAGGAGTTTAACAGGAAAAATATAGGAGTTAGATAGCAAAATAATATAGGAACTTGGTAGCAAAATATATAGGATTTTAAAAGGAAAAATATAGGAGTTTGATAGAAAAACAATAGGAATTTCAAAAACGTATAGCATCTAGTATGTTTGGAGCCTAAAAAAATATAAAAAACAGAGATCCAGTATCAATACAATTCCAGAATTCATGAAATCATAGCAATGAAAAGAGTCAAAGAAGTGAGAGCAAATGAATTTTTGTACCCATGGTTACTTATATTAATCCTGTTTGTTTAAGACAACTTTGATTCAACTAAGCAAAATTGTGTGTGAGGTTTTTTTTTTTTTTTTTTTTTTTAAACGTTGAATTCACTATACAATTTCAGAGAACTTTATTAAATGTTTGGTCAAACATGACATCAAAAGAAGTATACCACCAAATTATCTATTCTCTGATTATTTAAAGAATTTTTTCCCAAAACAGCATGAAAAAGGAATTATAAAATTCAGATTTTAGCTTACGTACTTTGGAAAATACGTCTCTTATTGATTGCTAAAAAGGTAATAATTATTTGGACATTCTTTTTTCAATGTCATAAATCTACCCATAGTCCTCGGTATTGGTACCTCATTGCTTCAATGATAACACTAACGATGAAAAGTTGAAAAGTCCATTCAACTCCATGTTTCTTTCGTCTCGCTGGTTTTGTTCGACATATCAGGAGAAAATCTTTACAAAAAGTGTGCAATACTCTGCTTCCCCATCGTTTCATTATTTACAGAAAAATAAACTAATTTTTCTAAATGAAGGCAAAGAAAAAAAGACTGCTCTAATGCATGACGTTTTTGGGAAATGGTCAGTCTCATAGGCTTGATTCATTTAAGCGGCAAGTTTGATTCAAATTCAAATTCTGCAAATTTTTAATGTTAAAACCAGATTTCATTTCACTTTTGAGGAATTGTTTCATTAAAATGACTGATTCAATTACCTGGCGCTCACTGTAGCGGCATTATCCATAACTTACAGTTAATGTGTGTATTTATATTCACACACATGAATAAAGGGTGAATTTTACCTAATCTGCCAAACGAAAGGGGGTGTTAGAGAGCCTAAGTGGAGCATAGATCCATCTATTATCCTCTCCAATTTGTAACCGTAACGTAGTAGATAGAAAAAAAAATGAGTAAAAAAAAAAAAACATTCTGAGAAGAACGAATTCTGAAATCTTTGGAAAATCTACATAGAAAATAAGTACACATTTGAAAAAAGCAGACAAAATCCTATAAAATGACTTTTTTCACTGAGATAGTAAGAAAAGGAATTGAAAACAAGTTTAAAGTTGAAAGTAAATCTAACTTCCTTGGTAAAACCATCTATTTTATATATTTCATAAAAATAATCAAACAGAAGTTTAGTACAAATGCCAACATTAAAGATGTAAGAATGCACAGTGCAAGGGGGAAAGAAGAAAAATTGATCAAAAGTTTTTGCATTTTTGGGAAGAATTTAACGTCTGATGAAGAAAATATAGGAGTTAGTGAGAGAATATAGGAAATATAGGAGAATATCTGACAAATTTGAAAATATAGCTATAGGAAATATAGGAGATATAGGAGGACTATGAGCCCTGCCTCTTCCGATACACTATTCCGAGTATCCACAACCCTACTAAAGTAGTAATTTTTCTTAATTTGTATGACATTAATATCCATAAAATATGCAGCGTACATAAATATTTTACTATGGGGTGACATCAATAAAAACTCAAAATATAACACTTATAAAATATTTTTAGTCTATAAATCTTTCTTTTGTATGTATATCCTCAAGCATTTCATTTGACCTTCCCATTGAGTTTATTTTCTACTATTGTATATAATAGTCTAATCATGCCCAATAGCTTATTCACATTGTTAAACTTTATTACTTTTAAGTAAATTATGATATAAAATTAGCTGCACCAATGTGTAGTTAAATTTTTTTTTTAGATTTATGAAATTCTAAAGCTAATGATTCTATTTTAATTAAATGATTGATTTATAATAGAAAATGTATTAGAACAATATACTAGTATTATTACACCATAACAATAAATTTATGTATGTATAATCAGTTTATTTTTCATTTTGTCCGGTTTCTTCCGGCATCCCGGAATTTTTACAAAAAAGTGGGCAAAATAGCAACCCTGCATTATACCCAATATGAAAAATCAATCAAAATCATAAGCATTAACACACTGTTTAAAAAAGCCGTGTTTCATTCAGCTACTTTTTATAGCTCTTCACAATAGATAATTATTAGCTTTTGCAATTGAAAATGACGTATACGGTCGCAAAAATCAATCTAAGAATCGTGTTTTAAAATCTGAAATCGAATGTAAAACAGAATATGGTAAAGATGTTTTAGTAACAATTACAAACGCTTAACTTCACAGCGTCTAATAAGGTTTAACTTTAATTATATAGTTAAAATTTCTATCCAACTACAAAAGCAGTCAAAGTATTAATGATCAAAAATACCCCAAAGTCATGTTAAACTTCGTAAAATTCTAACTTTGATTAAAAATATGAAGTCAATGGCTCAAACCTCTTATAACAACACGTGCCTAACCCTAAAATCACATACAAGATTAGTTATAATCATTCATGATAAAAGGAAAAGCCCTCCCTCAAGCTTCTTAAGGACATATTTAGGAAGTCATAACAAAACAATACAAGTTATTTACTACACTTACAAAAATACCCTAAAACTTCAGAAATTCGTCAAATCATTCACTGTACAAACAATTCGATGCTGCGAATAATAACAACATTAAAGGTAAAATTAAATAAAAATGATAAAAGAAAATAGCTTTGGTGTGTTGTTCTTAATCAAAAATACAAAATGAAATAATTGTACTGGCAAAGAATACAGTTTATACTAAGAATTGTAAATAAAAACATACCATCTCACATCGCAAAACACGCACTTACCCGGAAATTGTTGCCAAACAATAACGTCATGTCCTGAAATCCGTTGCCAAATTGAAAACATGTATCTCTGATTTAATATTATATTTCGTGTGGCTTCATAGATAGAGCTATTCCTGAAAAGAAAGCAGGGATAAATTCAACATAAAATACTGTTAAGATGCAAAAAATCAATCATCAGTAGTAGAGAGAGACATCAAATACAGTACTGCGTGTACAGTCTCTATCTATTCTCATCTAAGCTAGAGCTTTAAAGCAGTGTACATAGTTGCCATTATTATAGTTTACTGAACTTGAGTCCCTAGAGCGACTCTCGTACATACACATTTAGAATATAAAAAAAGAATGGAAAACAAGGAGTACATGCGAATGAAGCTATAGGTTTAGATAGGTACGGCGCGGGAAATGCCACCTTCAGTTATGGTAAAGGAATGAAAGTCCATTTATGAAGCTAATAATGAACAGCTAATAACGAAACCGATACTTACACGACCCGCTCTTCACTTCCAATAAATCTCGCGTTGAAGGGGAGGAGTTTGCGTTAGCTTTGAGATACGATACTCTTGAAAAATTCTAGTTACATTCATTTCGAGTAAATTAAATAGTAAGTTGTAGCGCGAACTCACTGTTCTACTACTACAGAGTTCCACTACTACAGAGGCGTAGCTAGACCCGACTTTCGGGGGGGGGGGGGCTTTCTTCTTTTATATATATATATATATATATAATAAAAGTGAAAAATATTGAAAAGACCATACCAAGAGCCCATAGATGTGCAACGCAGCAAAACTAAAAAGCCAAGTAAATATATATATATATATATATGTGTGTGTGTGTGTGTGTGTGTGTGTGTGTGAGTTTGTGTGTAAATTTTTTTAGTATTAAAAAAAATAAGAGGGAGGTGAATCTTACATACTTTGGACTGGCGTGCCCCAATTCCGATACTTGTGTCAAACAAAACAAAAGCAAAGAATTTTTTATTTTTTTAATGTTATGGAAAATTCCACTTTTTTTCTTTTCCCTCCATTTAATTTAAAGTGAAATTTTCTAGCAACGTCTTGTCAAAACCAGTCTATCCAAATCAGGGGGAAATCAAATATCTGATGAGCGTGTTCCGTTCATTTCAGTGTGACTGCTTAATTTAGAGGCTAACACACATCTACAAAAGCTGGCATCCCTAAAAGCTAATAGATACTTCCATTTCCGCCTGTAAACTGGATGTTTGACTTTCAATCTCATCGGTGGTCAGACTATAAAGATATTATATTTATGAAGATATATCTATAAAGATATTTATTTTTAATTTTATTAGCTGCTTTAGAATTTACATAAATATCTATTTGAGAGAGCAACAGCAATTTTCGGGTATTATAAACAGTAGTCTTTTATTTTCTACTTTTTAATCCGAACCAAGCTAATAGAAATAATCTAGATTCATCTCGTTTTTAAACATTTTATTCATGTAATGCTATGCAGTTTTTCTTTTGAATTAAAATAAAATTACCTTCAGAAGGGTCCGATGAGACTAACGCTGTTTTGCAGACTGTACTTCGTTTTCTTCAGACGACGTTAACTTTCTCTTTTTAGAGCAATCCTTTTCGTCATTTTAATTTTTTTCTTTGAGTTGAAAAAAGCTTGTTATCGGTCTTGTTCGTTTCATTATGCAGCAACTTTCACTTAGAATGTACTACTTTAAACAGACTGTACGTTTCCAAAAGAATACGCAGTAAATACTGGCTGAAGAATCAATGTGATTGCAATGGATACTCTGGTTAGCAAAGGTTGTTTTGACTATGACCTATGACACACACGAGATCAGACCAACAAAAACCTCTATCGTCTCGAATTCCGGTTATGCTATCATTTTCGGATTCGAAGCCCAATGATCTTCAAAGCAGCAAACAAAAACATGTTCTTCAACTCAGAAACAGAGGAATTGTCTTCAAGAGCTGAGGAGGCAGTAAATGCGTTCCACGAATAGTCTTTCCAGGAAGATTAACCAAAGGACAGTCGTTTCGCGCACTTTCTTGGAAGAAGAGTCAAGGGGTGAAATTCACAGGTTTGGCATGTTAAGATGAACATTAAAGTTCATGGTTAAAGGTCATTCAAGTTAAAAGCCATTTCGCTCTGTTATCTGGATTAGTACTGTTCTTTGGTTGCTCTCTTTCTTAAAATTGTGATTCCTTAGAAAACCGAAATGATAGGAGTGAAAAGAAAGTATAAGTTTTTTTTTCAAGTGATGAAAAAAGGAAAATCGTAGACTACTGGCCAAGTTAGATTTGCTGCAATTGCTAACCTCAAGAGGATAAATAATGAATTCAAAAAAAAAAAAAAAACAGGGACAAAAAAGCAATAAAAGACTTTTCTTGAAAAAGATATGCTTAAAGTTTCTTTTACTGTCAAAATGATTCCTTAAACTCACAATAAAGCACTTAATAATGTAATAATAGAATAAATACCTAACAAAACTAATAAAGAGGAATTTTAATCAAGAGCCCATATTGTCTTTAGCATCGATTTCAAATTTTCACCATCATCTTTCAAATTTCTATAAAAAGTTTCTTAAAGCCTCCATAATTCAAAACCTCTTTATCTCGATTTTTTTTAATGTGAAATTCGAAATATACAGATTCGACTGTATGCAATATTCCCACTGCGCGACTCATAAAATTAAACATATTTAACAATTTGCAGAATTTATGACAAAGAAAGGCTGCCTATACGTGGATTTAACAAACAATCTCATTTCTAAAGCGAAGTGTCAAATTTCACTCAATTATCAAAAAATTGTCGCAGCAGAGGGAGGCGTCTTTATACTTGAGGGTCACTCATGGAGCAGATTTTCAATGGCATTGGGGGGGGGGGGAGCAAAGTGAATTTTTGACCTTTGTTACACAGAAAAAAGTCGTAGTGATTTTTTTCCTTTTTCTTCTTTTTTTCTTTCTCTTCCCTCTTCTTTTTCTCTTTTTTTTTTGAGACTAACGTTTCGGGGGGGGGTTGTCCCCAAAACCCCCCTCTTAGCTACGCCCCTGGTATACTATTTTCCAGTTTTTTGAACTTCCACAATGACACTCCTCATGTTTGAGAACGAAAAAACTAATTATTTTCATTTATTTTACAGGGGTGCCGATCCCCACCAAGTTCAATAGCGCTAATCCCCCCTCTCTTCTTTTCTCAACACCTCCCCCTCCCTTTTTTAGCTCTCTTTTTTAATTTGATTACCTTTTTTTTTTAATATTTTTTTTTATAAGGTAACTAATAAAGTTCTTGCCGTTTTTACTTTGCCATTGAAATTAGTGATCATCTTTATATATAAAAATCTTCTGTGCAGACCTTTGTCACCATAAGGCTTTTAAACGGCTGGACCGATTTTGATCAATTTTTTTGTGTGTAATTAAGTTGTGGCAAGCATGGTTTCGAAGCGCGATGGATCGAATCGAAAACGTTTTTCTTAATTAATTAATTAATTTAAACATTGGATGGTTATATCTCCCAAATGATGAATATTTATTTTAACCTATTGTTGAGCGAGAATTGAAATAAATATTTAACCCGTTGCCAAAGGATAATAAGAAAGCCAGCTCTGCTTTTTATAATGAAATTTCCTACTGTGATATGTCAATTGAGGATAGATAAAACATAGAGAGAGTGAAGCCTTCATTTCTTGAAAGCAACGATTTTAGGTCCCGTAATATATTTTAAAGTAAAGTACTGGAAGGTTCACGCAAAACGTGCGTTCTGTCGTCGTAGTTGAACCATGTGACCGGATCGGTGGTTTAGGATTTCCTAACCAAATGAACAGAAAGTATCGTACCTAGCAACATTTGTTTCTCGACTGAAATCCATCTGAGTTTTGACACCAATGTCAAGACTACTTTAAGGATTATCTAACTAATTAGTACATTATTAAAGGAAAAGATGATGGAATTTAAAGACGAAACAAATTTTCATTTCGTCCAGATAAATTACAACAGGGTAGTTCTGTACACAAAAGATCAGAACAGTGGAAGATCTTTATCTTGGTGGAAAGAACAAATTAGGCAATATATGAAGCTTTAAAAGTTTTCGTTCAAAAGATCGGACCGCTAATCAGTCGGAGTTAGTGTCGCTCACTGATCGGCTATATTACAGTAACGTGGTGGCTTGGCGACTTTGGCTATAAACAATAGAGTTGCGTGATCATTTGTTTACATTTTAAAGCGACTTTTGAAGTAATTTATTGTATTTTTTTGTTTATTTGGCGAAATATTTCAAATTGCAAAGAATTGTTTTTCGTTTTTAAAGAGTGTTTAGTCATTTTAGTTGAAGAATGTGTTTACTTTACATCGGGGGGGGGGGCGATTGATTTCCGCTTTTGCAGGGAACTGTTTTTACCTTTATCAGTTTTTTAAACGATATCCTTTCGATTGTTTTATTCTTTTTCATATGGGGGATGTTGCAGCGGGATTTCCCATTTCTTCTAGATGCGTAGTCAGTTTTTTACACTTAATATATGAGGACTTTTTCATCCTTTGAGTAGTGTTGAAGGAACAAACCATCAAGTACGGGAGAAAAAATAGTTAATAAAACAACTGCTCATTGGGCATTAGATAAATCAAGTTGCAATAAATATACGCATTCTGACACCAAGTAGCTTAAAACATTTTCTTTTTACTTTTTTTTTCAACAAAACGATTGAAACGCTTGATGGTTTATTGAAATTTTTTAACTTTTCAATTTACAAAGTTTGAACAGAACAACGTCTGTCGGGCCCTCTAGTATGGTATAGAAAATAATGTGTTAAAACGTGGTTTAAGCAGCTGTCAGGTATGCAAATTAGTGTATCACGTGTTTTAAACACCTATCGGGCGAGGTCAGCGCTAACGGGGCCCATACTTTGATATTTGAAGGAGGAGAGAACAGAAATATATATGAAACAAGCGCATGTAAATCCCCAATAATTGCTCGGCATTTTGAAGAGTATAGGGGAGGGGGGAGTGGAGGGACATTAGGCACTTTTAAATTTTAGTCCCTACTTTTCAACCAATATTTTATAATTCAAACTATACCACATTATATTAAAAACTCAATTCAAATGAATTTCGGTGCAATGAATCTTCAAAAAAAGAACTAAGTTTTGAGTAAGCTAAGAAAATCACTACATTTTTCTTATATTTTTAGTGTTTTGAAAATTAAACTATTTACTTTGGAGTAAACAAGTGTCATATTCAATTTAAACAAGGTAACGAACGTATCACACGTTACTTTTGTGTTTTATAAAAATTACCCGTTAAAGTTTTAACAGATTTCACATACCCCTTAACATTCTAGGTCTCTCGAAAGAGGTTTTTTTTCTGCGTCAGATTAAGCTTGCGCTAATTTTCTCAATTAATTGGAACAGTAGGTATAAGGGTTTCTATTTTAGAGAGTGTCCTAGGCTGAACTCAGTTCAAGCATGGAACTAAAGCGCAAAATGTTACTAGAGACCATAAATTTAAAATCTACTTTTCAAACGTGCAAAGCTGTCTTTTTGCAATGCTCAGGAGCGCACTCGCACCTATAGCTGTGCAAGCTGGTACAAGTTAGTTTAGAAATCGGGAAAGGGGTGCCCTTCAAATCGTTCCTTTGTTTTATTTTATTTTTCAAAATTACATGCGCACTTCCATCAGTTGTGAGAGCGGCATTTTAACATTGTTCTTATTCCAAGGGTGGGGGATTTTCGTTTTGATCTAATCGTAACGAGTATTCTAATCTGATTCTTCCTAATAAACGATATCAGTGTTTGCGAACCAAGTAAGATTGCGAAGCAATATTTGGGGATTGGTGAGCGTCAACGAGCAGGGGGCGGAGCCCCCTCATATATAAAAAGAACGCTCATAATATCAAGTGCTGATTTTTTTTTTTTTTTTGATAAATGGATGAAGTATGATCTTTGAATGGATCAATGCAAGGAATCCAATTTTAATGAATTGGTTCACAAATGCCTTTTGTACAGTTTTTAGATCATTTCATTTATTTTTTGAGGCGGCGAATGACAAAGGACTTTTTAATCGCCAAATTCTTTTCCACTTAATCGCTTTTGGTAGATGGCTACGGATACTTTTTAATTTTAGCAGTGCACTAGATGTAGTGGGTCGTAATTAGAACTACCAAAGTTTTGGACACTACGGTAAAGACAATTGGTTTTACCCTCCTCTCCGAAACCCTTGAGTCGAAAAGTCTCCAAAACTATGATTTTTGTGAAATAGTATTTTGTGAGAATACGTGGAAAAACAGAATGAAATATGGTAATATTTTATGTTAAAATTCAATTGAATGTGAACATTAAGGCATATATTTAAACGCGTATTAAAACTTATACTGTTGATTCTACTCTGGTTACACAGAAGTTGCAAATTCTTTTTTAAAAAGTAGTACATATGAACTAATTTTTTTTTTTTTTTTAACAATAGCAAAACTTCCTACACATTTAAATGAATGTGTGAAAATGAGGGTAAGGGTGTTCAAAGTGTAGTGCAATAATTAACTTAAATGCAACAAATGATAATGTTTCATTCGAAAAAAGAAAATACGTATTTGAGACTCTTTTACAGCTTTTGAGTAGTTTCACTTCTCCTGCTATAGTAAGGAAATGACTATGGTGCTATTACATGGTCTGAAATTGAATTCCTACCAGTCTATTCTAGGAAAAGGCTGATAATGTCTTCTAAAATTTATCAACCCACAGTATATTTATTGTTTATTTTACTTACAGAATGCATTATATTGAAAACATAAGTTAGAAATAGAAATTGCGCTAGATCATCAATTTATTAAATTCTTCCATCTATGATTGAAAAGAATTTGTTTAGCACATCGTGAAAAATATTTTTCAAAAACCATTTAAAAAAAAACCCTTCTTTTTTGTTTCTAATTATTACACATTTAATAACATTCCTTTGAATTATAAATAGAATTGAAATTAGTAGCTTTGACAGTGTTACAAATTTATTTTCATAACACTGCTAAGTCTTACGTATTTATATAATAGAGTTATTGGCAATTTTTTAGGTAAAATATTTTTTAAAATAAACATTTTAGAGAAAAATATTCATTATTAACAACTACTTCGTATTTATATTTGTTCATTACTATATTACTAATATTGCAGTAAATATGAGTTGATTAGTTTAGACCCCATTTGCATAGCTTTGGACAGTTTAAGAAATTTTCGAAGGGTAAAAACCACCTGTCTTGTCCAAAACTAGTTTCGAACGCCAAAAACTCCACCCCTGCGCGATTTGAAAGTTTGAGATTATTTACTCTAAAAATAAATAAATAAACTCTGTAAATCGTTTTTCACTGCTAGCATAGCCTTCATGTAGAGAAACAACCAGGCTTTCTGTTCGTTCCTGCTACGATATTTTGAAAATTTTCAATTAATTACTGTACATTTTCAGAAGCACTTTGCAAATATTACAATCTTTTATGATCTTCTTTGTACCTATGAGAATGAGAATAGTAACAATAAACATAGTAAATTATCCTAATTGCGCTAAAAAATAAATTAATTAATTTAAAAAAAACATCTATTACGTCAATTGCTATCTGTTGGGGAAAACTTCAGCTCTTTTCACATTCAACCATGTTACTCTTTTTAAAAATTTTGAAACGATTATATAAAGAGAAGAAAGAACTGGATTCGTGAAAATTTTTGAATTTCTACTCGATGGGTTAACACGTTTTGAAGGGTATGGAATTCATTTTGACTATCTTCGAAGAATGTCTGTGTCTCAGTGTGACAATTTTATGCAATCACTAATAGCTACGCGTACAGAATGAAATCGAACGAAATTTAGTAACTAGACCAATGTATTAGTGATTTCGTAGTGAATTGGAGCTAATTAGTTCTTGGGAAGAATTTCTTAAAAGAGCTTCGAGCATTCGAACGTTCTCATTGTAAGCTTAAGAGAGTCATTTTTTTTTTTAAAGCTGGACACTTTTGATAGTTGATGTGTTCAATTTTCGTAAAAATTTCGGGATGTGTTAGTGGTACTATGATAAGAAAAAGTAAAGTTTTTTTTTCTCTAAAAAACTGGTTTGTTTTTCCTTGAGTAGGGGTCAAAGTTTAAGGTCTTAAAAAAAAGAGTGAAATATATTATTGCTTTGCTTCAAAAGCAATGAGTGAACCAAGCCAATTCTTTCAAATATGGATACTACTTGATACTAGAGGTGGGCAATGTCATTCTTTTGAAAGATACGTTCATCAGAGGATCGTTCGTTCTTTTGATCCGTTCATTTAACTCGTTCATTTGAACGACTTCGTTCATTAAAAAAAGTTGCAGGTGATCTCTTGCAAGACATACAAACGTACATACGAAATGTTTCTTTAAATAAGTAATATTCTTTGTAGGAAAAATAACTGAAATCACCTAAAAGTAAGAAAATATGCCGATGTAAAATGAATCAAAAAAGCTTCCTTCAGGTTCAGGTGTATAAAGCAATTATAGTTCATTTTGTAAAATGCCGAATTGTAAGATATGTTTTAGATTCCAAAAATTCCATGTCTCATTTCAACATGTCACAAAATTAATTTAATAAATTTTACTGTATAAAAAATAAATAAACTGCTTGACATCAGCAAATTAACAAAATTAAACTTACGTGAAATAGTGCACTAATTCGAAATAGTAATATAATACCTCCGACTGTAGTATGGTGAGAGGTAAAAATAAAACAAGATAAAATAATTTTGAATGCGTACTTCAGGTTACATTTTAAAAAGTGTAAATCACGAAGTAAGTAAAAGAAAAAAAAAGTAGGCTGTAAAACACGAGAATAAAGAAATATTTATTAAAACTACGTGCTTTAAGTATACATAAACTTAATAAAAAATATTTTAATCATAAAATGTCTGCTTTTTAAATAAAAACTGGCGTAAGTTGTCGAAAACTGACCTTGTTTGACTCCAAAACAAACGCATGTCAACCATGACATCTACCCAAAAGAAAGAGGTGGGTTTTTCCAAGTACAACACTGTTTACAGAATCACCAAAATACCATTTATAAAGCAAAATGTAATAACAAATATAATGGTAGCTCAGTCGGAGTACCGGATAACTTAATTAAAAAAAAAAAGGACTCACCTAAATATTAGGGAACTTCAAAATTATTCTTCAATGAGAACAGAAAAAAAGCAACACGTTTTTGATGGAAGAAAAACTAGACAGTAATAATCCTTATTAAAAATCTCTGGATATATTGAATGTAAAATAAGCGACTTAGAAATCGCCAAGTTGAAAATAAAGCCATATCAACATAGATAGTACAGTCGACTCCCGCTACAACGCGATCAGACTTACGCGAAATGGCTATAACGCGATTTTTTCACCAGTAAAGAATTTTAGGCCTAACGCGAATTCCTCACCCGCAACGCGCAATTTTTCGGTGGGGAATCGTGGTGTGTAAGTATTGTCTTTGTAATTGGCTACAATATTTTTTTCGTGAAAAAAGACCTTCAACCCTTTCGCATCACTGAACAGTGAAGCAACTGTTTAAAAATATATTAGTTTAACGGTTTGATTAGGCAGCATAAATCATTATCATCTTCACTTTTTTAAGTTACAAATATCATTACTGGATCTACTGTACAGTACAACTATAGTGCATTAGCTTTTCTTACTATACACTGTACGCACCGTATATCGGTTAAATGTCTTTCTTTCCCATTGATCATTGATTTTGTGCGTTATAGCGCAGTATTTAACGTTGAATAAAACCTTTTTTTTTTTAACATAAGTAAACATTCACTTCTTTATGTAAGAAACAGTAATGTTTAGTTACGATACGAAATGGTTTTTAACAGTTGAGGGCATAGGCCGGATTTAGGACTGAATTCCTGGGGGGGCAGGATTTTTTTTTTTTTTGAGCAACATTTTTAATTGCCCTCCCCACCCCTCTCCCATGTTTTTCTCCGTTTTCTGTGATGTATAAGGCCATTCTTTACTTTTTTATGTGTCGTTTTCATTACAGTGTGTAATCATGGTGTCCTTTTTGAATTGACCTGAAAAGAGAGGGGGCTGGTATTGAGAGAGTGACGCAGGGCTCCCTTTTAAGTGGGATATAGAATATCTCCAATTTTGGGGGTCCGGGGGTTACTCCCCAGGAGGAAATTATATAAAATAGATATAAAATTCTGCATCTTGAAATCTTATAAAGGTTAATTGAAAATAATAGGCATTTTTTTTAAAAAAGTTTTACGCTTTAATAGTGCTTTGTGATGCAAGTTAATACTTGAAAAGAAATGGTGCACAGATTTAGAGAATAGGTATCAAGAGAGTAACATACTACCCATTTGAACAATTCTTAATTTATAACTTGATAAGAAATAAAATTGAAGCACACTTTGCTTTAGGAGTTTCAAAGATTTGTCTAATTATTTTCAACGTTTGGTTGGTTAGATTGGGTTTTTGGTTCAAGAGCCCTGGTAGGCTATACTGCACCAATTATTTTCAGGGATTTTAGAACCTATCAATAATTTGCACTTTCCAGTCTCTGAAATTGAGGAGTAGATTATATACAGTTGAACAGTATTATTCAAACTTTGTAAGAAATTATATGCTTTACGCTGTTACATTGCTTAACACTTGACAGGGATCCCAAGATTATAATAACTTGGGATCGCCATAATTGCGTAATGGGGCTTTCCGCGATTGCCTACTGCGCAGCTGCATGAGAGCGCTTGGGTTATATGGCTATAGACAGTCATGAAGGCATGACTGCAAAAAACCTCCTGACCGAATAGCGGGATAACTTTATGGCATATATTTTGACCGCTATTCGGGAAAAAGGGCAACTTGGCTGCCCATCATGTATATTGTGAGTAGAAAAATAAATTACAGTCGAACTCCCGTATATCAAACTTCCACATATCAAAATTTTCTATATATTGAAATCCCAGCAAATTTCCATGTTCATTACATAGAAAAATTGTTTCTATATATCGAAAAAATCTCTATATATCGAAATATTTTCGAGATATTCGTAGATTTTTTTTTCCACTTTAAACTGTTTGTCTCATGAAAAATGAAGGTTAGATGAGAAAATTACGTTTACTAAAGGTTGCTACGGAACTCATAAAAAACCTGGGTTTGAGGGCTGTGTAGTTAGTTGTTGTTCCGTTCTGAAGTTCTTAAATTCCCTCAAGTTTATTTCAAATCTTAGCTGTAACCAGTAACACTGTAAAATCAGTTTCAAATTATCAGTTTTGTTTGTTGATTATCATTTCTAGTCTTCTTATCTTCAGTAAAAAACATTCAAGTTAAGTAGATTGATTTTTTACTTTTCTCTCGATCACATTGTTAAAACGAAAATCCCCTAATGTTGCGATCAAGTTGAATTGCCGAAGAATATGAAGATGAATGGTTGGCGTAAAAATGTAATTTCTGTTAATTTTTTAATCATTAACTTTAATTTAATCCGATACTCGTATAAATTATAAAATGGTGGGTTTCATTGACGAAAATTAGCTTTAATTTTAATGTTTTAGGATACTTTTATGATAAAATAAGATCGTTTCCATACATCGAAATTTCTGTATATCGAATTTTTTTTCGGCAATTTGCTACTTTGATATATGGAGGTCCGACTGTAGTTTGTGTGTGTTGTGAACATGGTCTCTTCAATTCTCTCCCTCTCCAAAATTTGATTTATGGAAAATGTGACAAAGAAGAAGGGGCGAAAATCCTCTTCAAACTTTGTAAGAAACGGCTTTTTTTATGTTTAAGAGAAAAAAAAAAAACTTTAATTTCTCATTACAACTTTTTTTTTAATTATAAGTAGTGCAGAAAACGAAAAGAAATAGGGGTGGTGTATCATTTTTTCCCCGGGCTAAACAGATTAACAATATGCAGTAAAAGGAAGATAAAAGCAATCAATACAAAAGAATTTCCAAAATTCTGCATTCGGGATTAAATAAATAGCAAGATATGAAGCATGTGAGTCACAAAAATTTATTTCAAGTAATATGTTACAAACGCGAGAACCATGATTTTTACGTTTTTGATGCAGGATGTAGCAAGTAGCTGAATTTGACACATTTTGGCATTCCTCCCTCTACAATTTGTTAGAAATTTTAAAATTTAAGGTTTGTAGCCACACGTTTCCAAATATTCAAAGTTTTTAAGTACTTGAAAATGAAATTAGTTTTCTCAAGCACTTTCCATTTTTTTAAGGAACGAATCACAATTTTTTGGGAGTTAGGGGCCCACTTCAAAGCAGGGACCCTAAAGCTATAGCTTGTTTATCTTATAGGCAAATCCGGCCCTGCACGTAATTCACTCTTACCTGTAGATTTTTTATAATTTGAACGAATATTCGTCAGTTTTTTACAGTTAAAGGATTTTTATGGTTTTACAAATCTGTGTAAAGTTTTTATCGGTTTTTATCAAATTTCAGTCAACTTTTCCAAAAACTTTTGATGACTGAATTACTCAGATTTCAATGATGACAATAACTGTCTCATTTAGACTTAGATGATTATGACTTACCATAATTTTTAAACAGTATTTAGAAAGTAAGGAAAATGGTACTTTCCCTCTAAGTAAAAAGATTCAATTAATCAGAACGTTTAGATAACTGAAATTTATTTCAGTCTGCGATAGTATTTACTTTTCTTTCTCAAAAAAAAAAAAAAAAAAAAGACAAGCCGAAAATTTTCCAAGCGCATGAAGTACATTTCTAACTATTAACTTCATATATACAAATTTTTTTCCTTTAAAAAATAAAGAAAACACAGTTATAAAAAACATTTCATCAGCGAATAATGCGATCTTACATGAATTGTGCAAAACTTTCGTGCCGGAAATATATCTCCCTCACTTTTTCTTTTATTCAGATGTTTTCCTTACAATGTATGATTCTGGAAAACCAGAAATTTAGTTTTGATTTAGTTATTTTTACGTTCTGTTTGTTCAATGGTTGGACAATTTTTCCAGTTTTTTGTTTCATTGTTACATACATTCATTGAGTATGGTGTTAACTGTTACATTTGATAGTATTTTTGCTGTACAAAAACCTTTTAGCTATGTACTTCTTTTCCAATAGCATACATTTCAAATCAGCCAATTTCATTTGAACGTATGAATCCAGAAGGTTCTTCAAAATCTTTCGTCTGTAACAACCCAAAACATCTAGTTTTTGAAATCACGCAAATTGAAAATAAACATTCTGAAAAGAGAGAAAACAAATCGTAACGAGTAGATCGTTCTGTTAGAGCAAATTGGGGAGGGGGAAGGGAGGGTCCCAAAAGTCAATTATTATAAGTGTTGCAGCTGAATGCATAGCTCGTTTAGCCTATATTTTCATTCATATACTTGACCAAATGGTTTTCAGTCCAAAATAGTGAATTTAGACCAATTTTCAGTACCCCAGTGACAGCTGTACTATTTGTATTTAATGTTCGTTTTTTTTTCTTTTTCTTTTCTCCCTTCAGAAAAGGACATTCGCTATTCTCTTCATTTTCATTGAACATTCAAAAAAGAAAAAATCATCATCTTTTTTTGTTATAAGATTTTGGAAGATAAGTTTTTACTATATAAATTCTTCCCAAAACTGGGGGCATTGTCCCCTTTGCCCCCCCCCCCATAAATCCACCCATGCTCTTCTGAACTGTTCAAAAACAAAAAAATAATTATTTTTTTTTTAAATTTTTGGAAGATGTGTTGTAACTACATAAAGTCCTCCCAAAACTGGGGGGGCATTGCCCCCCTCCGCCCCCCCCATAAATCCGCCCATGGTTGAGGGGGTGTTTACAAGTGTCTAAAATAATTGGATACGTTTATAAAAGTTTTTACACATACCCTTTTCCACAACGCGAAATTTCGACTTACGCGAAGGATCTTGGAACGTATCCCTCGCGTAAGTCGGGACTCGACTGTATATGATAGGAGGGATGTTATAGAAGACAAAAGGACCGCCAGAAAAGTAATAAAAGGTATTTTTAGAAATAGAGAAAGTATGAGAAAGATTTTAGCAGGTTAATGGGATAGAAAGAGAAAAATCCAAACATTTTGTTAGTAGCCCAAACAAGTTACACAAAACATTACCAATGGATGCATTGGAAAATTGCAAATGAACTGCAATACTTAAAAAAAATGCTGAATAAAGCAAAAAGTAAAAAGATTTGAAATGAATTTGAGATTGATTGAGAGTTAAAAATTTGAAGATCAGTGTTTTTTTTTTTTTTTTTTTTTTTTTAAATGCTATTTTATTACAAGTGCATCAAAACAATGTTCCAAACTGCTCACCGTTTAAAAAAAAAAAAAAACGGTCGTTCATTTTTTTAAGTGAACGAACGGATCCATTCATTTTAAAGATTCGTTCTTTTTGACCCGTTCGTTCACTAGGTACATGCTAGAATAAATATTTTGGTGGCTTACTCATGGCTTTGAGAGCAAAGATCAATTGAAACTGCTACTTTTTTTTACTTTTTTTGCCTTGTTTGGAACCGGATATCTGCTAAAACCGTGAGTAACCCTTGGAAATGAGTATATGATTAACTACTCACCACAGTATATTACTAGGAAAAAATATTAAATAGCTTTCGTGTTTCTTGGTTTTAGTAGTTAAACGATCTCAAAGTCGATGATGTTTTAAAAATGCCCAACTTTAGAGGTCAATAACTTTGATTACGAAGGGTCAACAACTTTGGGACACAGCTTTAGTTATAGTCCGAGTGATGTAGTTTAAGGTCCAGGTTAGAAACCCATGACAACTAATCAACTTTTTTAATTACGTAGTCTCAAAGTTAATAACTTAAAACAAAAAGAATCACAGTTTTAGGTCAATTCTAAAACGCCTGAGTCAATAACTTTGAGCAAGAGCTGTAATTATGCTCTACGTGGTGTAGTTTTAGAATCATGTAAGAAAACCATATCTAATCATCTTACTTTATTAAATGGTGTCAAAAATGATGATTTCAGTATAAAAGAGCGTTTTTTCACGAGTTTATATAAGTGCTACTAACAATCTTATGAGCTCAAACTCGCATAAATAATAGAACGAATCAACAGCCAAATATACTTTAAGCTCCCGTAATTTCATGCTTCCAGTGTTATAAAATTTTCTGTAACCTTGACCACAACATGGCAATTCTTCTCACAAATCTGATCCGCCATTTCGGAGCACTATGTTTTGGAGATCCTAGATCCTCAGGATTCGGAACTCGGAAGCTGAGAATTAGCATCAGGCATCAGGTTAGTTTCAAAAACATCTCTACGCCTCTATGAAATTTCATCCCATTCGGGGATGATCGAGAGTGGACAGTTTGAAAAATCAGGTCAGTTGATAACTGTGATACAATCATTATGCACATTTCACCTGCATCTTTTGTTATTGTCTAACAAATCTGTGTTTTTTTCTTTTTCACTTTTTTTTTTGACGATATATTTATATTTTTACTTTTGAGCCTTATTTAATAAATAGTTTATTTATAAACGTTTATTACTAAGTAGTATATATGCAAATTCTACTGTAATTATGAACTCAATCTCTTACCCAATTGCAATCCTCTTTCTAAAATATAGCTTGATTTATGACCATTATAAAGTCAAAAATAACAAAAGTTGCATGTGAATTGTCACAATGTTATATCAGGGTGGTTCAACGTCAACTGACCTAAAGTTCTCAAACTGTCCCTGCTCGATCATCCCCGAATGGGATGAAATTTTATGGAACTTTGAATCTAACCTATGCAAATTTTCAGCTTCCGAGATCCGAATCATGAGTATCTAGGATCTCCAAAATATATTGCTCCAAAAGGGCGGATCTGCTTTGTGAGAAGAATTGCCATGTTGTTGTCAAGATTACAGAAAATTTTATAACACTGGAAGCATGAAATTTTGGGAGCTTAAAGTACATTTGGCTGTTGATTCGTTCTAATATTTATGTGAGTTTGAGCTCATAGGATTTTGAGTAACATGCATATAAACTAGTGGAAACGCTCTTTTATACTGAAATCATCATTTTTGAGAGCATTTAATAAAGTAAGATGATTAGATCCAGAGGCGGCAACAGACCAAGGGCGGGGGGGGGGGGGGCAATTACCCCCCTGTCGAAGACCTCTTGCCTCCCATCGGAGAAAATTCCTTGCTCCGTCGGAGAATTTCACAAAATTTCAATGTAAAAAATTGAAGTGCTAAAAAATTTCTCTTTCAATCACATATTCGTTCAATGTTGCTAATTCGTTACTTGTTACTTGCTTCTTCCAAAACAGAAAGGTTTCTACGGAATATTTCCCAGACAATTGTCTACTAATGACATCCGCTCATCGGGAGCCGTGGGGCATTGCCGCGTCGGCGTCGTGAAGAAATGGAGAGAGAGAGAGAGACTGGACTGGTCCTGCTGATCTATGCAGCAAAAGTGATGCGGCGGATGCGACGCAAACAGAGGAGAGTAAAAAAAGCCATCATGGGCGACAGGCTATCGGGAATTTTTGAAAAAGAATGAAAGAATGAGGGATGGGTAATCCATCGAAAGAAGGGGTTCAGATGGCCATATTCGAATTTAGGACTGAGTTCTGGGGGGGGGGGGGGATTTTTTTTTTTTTTTTTTGAGCCACATAAGTCGTAATCAAGGCTGGATTTAGACTTGTTACTGTCCAAAGTTGTTTCAGGTTTTTGGTCTCTTTTTGTTGTCCAGACAACTTTGTGGTGGCGAAAAAGGCCATTATATAAAGCCTCCCCTCCATGTTGTTTTCTTTTCCTGTGATATATAAGGTCATGCCTTACTTTTTTTTGTGTGTTTTGTGTTGCTTGCTGTCCTTTTGAATTGAACTAAAGAGGGAAAATGGTAAGTGGGGTATAGGATATCTCCAATTTTAGGGGGTCCGGGGGTTTCCCCCCGGCCCTGTTTTAGCAGGGGTAACTGAAACTACAAAAATCTCTGAAAAAATAGCAAAATACTCTTTGCGGATTACGAAAATACATCGTAAAAATTGCTTTCGTGTTGACAAATGAGTGACAGCAGTCCTCAGAGAGAAAAAACGAGGGAGAATAGAAAGTTATGCATTTTGTTATTTGCTTACATCGGCTGTCGGTTCAATTCAATAAGTTTTTGATCACGCCTTCAACCCACCCACAAATACAACAATGAATTAAATACAAAATGATCAATAGTAGAAAATGCTTTAAAAGAAATTGTGTACAGATTTCGAAAATAGGTAACAAAGTAACGTTCTGCCCATTTGGACAATTAATAATTCATACACTTGATAATAAATAAAATTGAATACACTTTGCTTAGGAATTCTAAAGACTGAGGAATTCTTTTCAAGGACCCAAGAACAATTATGATTATTTAAGGCACTTCATTTGCCCTTTCCAGTCTCTGAAGTTTAGTACTAAATTGTACAGTTTTACAGTATTGTTCTAACTTCGTAAGAGCAACTATTTAAAGTTTAAAAGAAAAGAAAAACTATACATTTCTCAATACACCACCTTTTTTTTGAATTACAAGTAGTGCAGAAAACGTAAAGGAATAGAAATAGTGTAATTTTTTTCTTCAGGCTAACCAGACTAATAATATGCAGATGAAGTAAGATAAAAACAAGCAATACAAAAGAATTTCCCAAATACAGCATTCAGGATTAAATAAACAGCAAGACATGAAACATGTGAAACGAAAAATTATCTCAAGTAATATGTTACAGAAACGTGAAGACCATGATTTTTACATTTTTGCTGCAGGATATCGCAAGGAGCTGAATTTGACACATTTCGGCATTTCTCCCCCACCCCCTCCCATTTGTTATAAATTTAAAAACTTATGATTTATATCCACACCTACTCTTAATTTCAAGCACTTTAAAATAATATTTATTTTTTTTCAAGATTTTTTTTTTTTTTTTTGGAACAAATCATGAAATTTTAGTGAGATGAGGGCCTTCAACAAAGTGGCTGCCCTTAGCTATAGCTTGTTTAGTTTATAGGTATATCGTTTTTTTCTTTTTAAATCTCTGTTTTAGCTTCTAATTTGTTGATATAATCGTCGATTCTTTTTAAGTATTACAGCTGAACGCATGCTCGATCAGTCGACATTTTCACTTATATAGTACTTGCCCTAATCGTTTTCAGTTCAAAATAGTGGTTTTTAACACATTTAAGCAACCCAAGTGACAGCTTTACTACGAGTAATACAGTGTACGCTGTCCCCTTCCCCCCCCCCCTCCCCATCAGAAAAGGACATTCACTATTCCCTTCATTTTCACTTCTGAACTATTCAAAAAAAGAAAAAAAAGCATGATTTTTTTTTCTTTTAAGATTTTGTGAGGTGAGTTGTTACTATGTATAAAGTCCTTCCAAGGCTGGGGGGGGGGGGGAGAATGTCCCCTTAAATCCGCGTATGCAGATGACCATTGCCAGTTTGACTCATGAGAGTGCAACAGATGATTTTGGTTAGCCTTGTTCTAAAATTTGCTCTGATGAGTTTATTTGGACATTAGTTTGAAGAAAGTGCAGTTTGCCAGTTTGTGTTATATTATCCATTGTAAGGGATTAGAAGGCGTTTTCTTTGAAAAGATTTTCTTGTCGAAGATCCAAGATATAAATTGTTTCCTGCATCAAAAAGGTAAGAAGTAAAAAGGTTATTTATTCATTGAAAGAAATGATTTAAATTTGTTTTTAAATTCCTATATTATACCTTTGAATGTGCATAAAAAAGAAACTCGTGATAACGTTTAATCGATATACTCTATAGTTAAATTTAGGGATGCGACGATAAGCAAATTTGCCGATTAGCAATTAATCGGCCGATTAATGATGATGATGATTTTTAATACTACAGTTTTTCCATAACCTTTTTTTTCTTCTTTTTTCAGAATAATGTTTCAAAATTTCATCCAATCTTTCTGAGCAAATTTTCCTATTTTTCAGTAAAGTTACGTTTTGTTAATTAAGGCTGAAAATTAAAATATTTAGTTAATAGTTACTTGTATTCATTAAACGCCTTTCACAGCTGCTTTTTTTGTCATTAGTAACTACTTAATCCAAGACTTTTATTCTTTACTAGTGGTACACGAACGGCTTCGCCCGTAGCAGAAAATTAAAAGGTCATTTGGTTGGCCTGTATATTAACAGATAACGAATGATGAATTTCCCGCCAATTTGCAATGTTCATTTGCTCGCCCATGTTATGGTAATTTGCTCGTCCACGTTATGATAATTTGCTCGTTCACGTTAGGATAATTTGCTCGTACACGTTATGATAATTTGCTTGGTAAATGTTCTTTAAATTTGAATAGAAAAAGAATAAAATCGAAATTTTGAAAAATCCGCTTCGAGGTGCTCCCCCCCCCCATGCTACGAACTCATGTTTTGCCAAATTTCATGAAAATCGGTATAAACGGTTACGCTATGCGCGTAACAGATAGAGATCCAGAGACAAACTTTCAGCTTTATTATTAGTAAAGATAAAGATGAAATTTATAAGGTAATCTTAATGCACTAAGCTAAAGTTAGGGAGTAGAGAAAAGTATTGACATATGGAAGCATACTGTAACATCGAAAATGCGCAGATTTATTCGAAACAGGAAAAAAATAAATTAACAACATTAACATTACTTCAACCATCAATTTTTGTTTAAAAAAAAATAAATATATACATGAAATTTTAAAAAATCAAATGATGAGTGAAATAATGAAATAAAGGCGACTTAGTGTAGGAGGAAATATATATGAACCATCAGAAAATAGTTTATATCCTGACAATCCTGAAATACTCATGTTTTTGTAGTATTATTTTAAAGTACCCGGGCTAAATTCTTCGTAATAGTGTAACGCGAACATCAGCTGTGGAGATTAATTTATATTTCATTCAGTTTTACTCAAAATTGTATTGCTTGTCTTTTATTTTAGGCAGTCACTTTCATGCTACATGTAATACTTTTGTTGCGGAAAATTACACTCATTTATCATTAATAAATTTATTCTCATTTTGGTTTCCTTTTTTCATTTTGATTTTAATAGTCCCTTTAAGTTCGTTATAACGAGGTTCGACTGTATTTTATCAGATTTGTGTGCGTGTGATCAAATCCTAACTTCAGAATCTTACCACCGTAGTTTCCCATTTTATTGCGTATAGTCACTTTCACAGGCCCGTCATTTACGGGGTCAGGGGGTCAATTGACCCCCCCCCCCCCTCCCATCTTGATTTTTGAACCTTCATGTTTGTACACATGACTAGCCGTTGATTTAGTTGGTTTTCTGTAAAATTTTTATTGAGTACAGACTCTTTGTCTATTTGGGAAAAAATTGAAACAACGGGCCTGCAACCCCCCACCCCCTCCCATCAAAAAAAAAGACAAGTAATTGTTAAAAAAAAGAGCACATAAAATCTGTCAAGCAAATTTTTATTTATGTAAAAAGGCAAACAAACAACTTCTTAAAAAAGGTAAAACAAATCATTGCAGATTAAACTCCCCATGGGTATCTAATTAAACCCCCTATAATGGGGGTTTTCCTTCAAAAAATCTAATTTTTGTCGGAAAATTTCGAAATTTGGCACAGAGGTTCGTTATTGGAGGCTCAGGAATTCACACAAGGTCATTTATGTCCCTCTATGTGGGGGGCGGGGGGGACAGACAACCCCGCATTGGGAGTTCTCCGTATTAAAAAGAAAAGTTTTTGTCCGATTTTTTAAAATTTGCCACAGAGGTTCTTAGCTGCTCAAGAATCACGCAGGGTAGTTTTCATCACTTTATAATGGGATGGGGGAGGGGCGTTCCTTGAAAAAATCCAATTTTTGTCGGATCTTTCCAAAATTTGACACATAGGCTCTTTGATGCACGGGGATTCACGCAGGGTAGTTTTCGGCCTTCTATGGGGGGGGGGGGGAGGCAACCCCTATGATAGTTTCTCTACAAAAAATCCAGTTTTTGTTGGATCTTTCCGAATTTGGCAGAGTTTCGTTATTTGATGCTCAGGAATTCTCATAGGGTGGTTTTCTTTCCGCTATGGGGGGCAACCCCCATACGGGAGGGGTTCTTATAAAAAAAGTTTTTATCATATCTTTTCCAAATTTGGAACAGAGGTACCAGTTCACACATGGTAGTTTTCAACCCTCCATGATGGGGGAGGGGGGAGCAACCTCGCATTGGGGGTTCTCCTTACATAAAAAAAAAGTTTTTTTCTGATCTTTTCTAAATTTGCCATAGAGATTTTTTGATGCTCAGGAAATCACGGAGGTTAGCTTTCGTCAATGCAACCCCGATGGGGGTTTTCCTTCCAAAAAATTCGTTTTTTGTCGGGTCTTTCCAAAATTTGGCATAGAGGTTCGTTCATTGATGCTCAGGAATTCTCATAGTGTAGTTTTCGCCCCGCTATGAAGGACAACCACCAAATGAGGGGTTTTATTACAAAAAACCAGTTTTATCATGTCTTTTCCAAAATTGTCACAGATGTCCTTTGACGCTCGGGAATTCCCGTTTTCGTCCCGCTATGGAGTGGGAAACCACGTGTGTGCGTGGGGGGGGGGGGCTTATAAGAAACCAGTTTTTGTCTGATCTGTTCCAAATTTGGTACATTTGTCTTCTGATGTTTCGGAATTCTCATAGTGTAGTTTTCGTCCCGCTATGTAAAAATCCAGTTTTTTTCGGATCTTTTCCAGATTCGGCCCAGATATCCTTTGATGCTGGAAATTCACATAGGATAGTTTCCCATGGGGTAGTATTCATATGGGGTACTACCCCATGTGATTAAAGAATCTATGTGCCAAATTAGAAAAAAATCTGACAAAAGCCTGGATTTTTGTAATGAAAACTCCCCTAATTGGGGAGGGGGGGTGGTGCCCCTAAAGTGGAAAGAATATTTCAAACTGTTTGAACTACATCGCGATGTGAGGATGGCGGTGCATCACGATGTAGAAATTCCTACATCGCCCTGCCCCTACTGGGAATATAAAAGTGCTACTTCCTCAGCAGACATTGGGTTCTGAAAAATAAATCATGTGCCACTTTTATGCACAGTTAGAGCGATATATGCTTGGGAGAAAATTGCTGAGAAGTTTCTTCTTCATCGCATCGCATGAAAAAATTCCAGAAAAAAATAATTATCCAACTTATACCACAAATTTCAAAGAAAAAGTACAATAAAATGGACAACTTTTAAGTTAGTAATTTGTTCTAAAATTAGATACAGAAAATAAAATTGGATAATCTTAAGAAAAAGCTTACCTTTTTCTTTTTCCAATTAATTATTTGTTTTATTAATTTTGCTTGTATGTAGAATGTTTATTTGGCCAAATTTATGTTTATTACAGGAACTTTATTATTGCATGCACTTCATACTTCATACTTTGAAAACAATTCTCTGCCAAAATTGCAAAAGGTATTTGAAAATATAAATCTTTAAAAAATGCAGATGTGAAATAAATCTTTTGTAAAATTAATTTAGTGTAATGTTTGTTAAATAATTATAAAAATATACCTTTGCTTTTTACCCCTAAGTTTTTATTTTTATTTCCAAACATGTGTAACATGAAATCAATGTATAATATACGAACATTTAGAATATTGTTATAATTATGAAAAAGTCTTCGTCTGTCCTTGTTCCGATTATCTCCGTGATGTTGGATCCGTCCTAAAAAAGTTTCAAAAAGAGAATATATACATAATAAGAAAAGGTTAAGTCCATGGGTGTATGCCCTTATACACATGGATCTTTTTTCTATTTCGAGGAAAGTTTTACGATAAAAATTCAGCAGTTTATTTCTGAAATAAAACATGTTTAAGTGATTTTTGTATGCATATTTGAAGAGTTTTTACTGTGGAGGGAGAAGGGTCGAGCTTCCTCATAGTTTCAGAAAATTTCACACTGCCTTCAAAAAATTTTACTTGAATCCACGCGCACCCCTGCCTAATACTCTTTAATTCGAATTACGTGCATATCCTCCACAATTGTTCTACGAATCTGGCTTGATAAGGAAGGGGAGCAAATCTCCTAGTGGTGTCTGTTTTGGTTCCAGATTCAAATGAATCATCGGTCACCCCTTATTTAGAAAAAGCGTCCTACATCACTGATGAAGATCACCTTCTTCATCGTGTTTTCTGATGTTTCCCAGCTACCTTCAAACAGATTTGCGAGCAATACATAAATTACGTAATTGCTCATTATAGGCCAGCAACTTGTTTTTGATGAATACGAGCAAGGAACCACAAAAGATGAAGAACAATTATGTAGATCACGTTCTACGACTAACATTGAAGTCAAAGTTGAAGACTCAATCGATGTAACTGTCAACCAAAGTGAATTTCTGGCTAACACTAAGAACAAAATGGGCCTAACTTCTCTCCTGACAATGTACTTGCAAAGAGGCGGTTGCACAGTTCATCAAGCATCGGGTGAACGATGACTTATTTATAGTTTTAACAGCGATCGATAAAGCTAAGAATGGGGTTGAAGCTTGTGTGATCGGTGATGACATGGACTTACTAGTCTTGTTAAATGTTCACACACCATCAGAAAACAAATTGAAAATGGTGGTACCAAAGAAAGGCAATCAGCAGGAGAAGGTGGGCACTGTTTCGGACATTCAGCGAAGCATTGGAGATATGAAAGGTGTACTCTTTGCAATATACCCCTTCACAGGATGTGACATCGTACTATCTTTCTACAAGAAGGGAAACATCACCGTATAGGGAAGTGTAAGCCAACAACGCTCTTCGTACGAAGCTTCTAAATCTTTAACGATTCCAAAGCTGACCCCAGTGCGGTGGCTGACACAGGAAAGTATTTTTTTTCTAACGATGTTTGGAGCAAAGAATACTGAAGATCTAGATAGCTGTCGCTACCAGTGTTACTTGCAGGCTATTACAGAGCAGTCCATACATTCATTGTTCAAGTTGGCTTACCCTCACTTCAACAGCTACCAGGCAGCACTCATATAGAACCTACCACCAGGTTCAGCAGCGGCTGGATGAGGAAAAAAATTTACCTCCAGTGGGGGTGGAAGAAGATTGGTGAATACCTGAGACCAATTACAGCAATGCCTTCTGCAACTCCCTAGGAATTACTTTCCCTCATAGTGCGTGAGCACGTTTAAAAAGCCGAATGCGTCCATAACTGCGAGTGCCGAAGTAGTGGTCTAAACTGTTCAAGCATGTGCAGTAATTGCTCAGGTCTAGGAAGCAATAACAGGGGCACTAATATCATAGACGAAGATCTAGAAGAGGACGGTGGTATATGCTTGAAGAGGACTGAATCCTGGTGAATACTTTACATCACAATATGTTACATTCAACGTTCTACATTTTTATTAAACATTAGTATTGAACTCGTTTACTAACATCAAAAAGTTTGATAAAATATGGTTGTAATATACAGGCAAATATGCCTATTTTCTAAAGAAAAAACTTCAAAAGCTGCACTTATAATAAAAATGTTATTAGTAAAAATGATATAACTATAAATCATAATTGTTATGAATTTTTATAATTTAAAATCATCTATGTTTAAAATACATTCATTCTGATTGCGGCATCGTCTAGAGAATGTTTGGGTTTCTCCGTGCCGCAGATTTATATAACCACGGTTCATGAATGCTTCTTTTCCCTTAAAAGTAGAGCCCCTTGAATAGGTGGTGAGGTTGTCGTTCCTTCAAGGGCTAATCACAAACATACCACCTGCCCATAAATCGCAATTTGCTTTTACAAAACACTCCTCATACAAAAAATTAGTTTGCTGAGTGATAATGAATTTTTTTTCCAAAAAAACTAAAAAAATACGAAAAATTTCTATTTTTCACCTATTGTAACTCAACAACCGTTCACTTTACAAAATAATGTTTAGAACCATTTTGTTCGTAATTTAATGTAGGTTATTTTGTATATTTCACTTTTCGTGCTAAACACCGTAGTTTTCTAAATATTTCGGAAAAACTGATAAAAACTACTAATTTACCAACTTTTCTCCCCCCTCCCCCCAAAACCCGACGCTGAAAACGGTGTAACTTTTTACTAAACAATATGTGGACAGTATACAACAATTTGGAGTTGACGGGAAACTTTTACTTTGGATGTTGAGGTTAGGCCTTTTTTCGGTCTATTTGCACCGTACTATAAGCACTTATTGCTAGAAACATCTGCCGCAGGGAAAGAGATTATATAAACAACGTGGGGTAAGCTGGTAAGCATATTGAAGGATTGGTATATAGTATTTGTTTAAGAAAATAAAAATGCAGAATGAAACAAATTTGAACTATTAAACTAAAAAATACACTTCGTTTAACAGAATTATTTTTGTAAAATTCATGGAGAAGAATGAAAACACATAACCATGTAATATATTCCATGTTGAAATTAAAAGCTTCAAAGTTCTATGCTTTTTATGAAAGCGCTGTATTTATCATCTGTGTTAGTTAAGCTACGGTGGAGGGTTTTTTTTTTTTTTTTTTGTAAGTTTAAATTCGTACAAACTCTTTAGTCATGTTTGTAATTTTTTAACGAAATAAAGGAAGTACGCTTTTGGAAACAAATGTCAACGAACCAACATTTTCTTTTACAAATAAAAAAAACAACGCTAGCTAAGCCTAACGTGGAGGTGACTCAAATTAACACACACAGAATTCTAAACCTAATCGAACCGTTCGTTTTCAATTTTAATGTGTTTTAAATACAACTACATAACAATACATAAAAGAAGGCACATTGCACATACAAATTTCAATAAATACTAACCTTTTTTATGAATCCTTTAGTATAATTGAGGTAAGATAATTAAACGAGCAAGTACAAGATTGAAACGAAAACTCCCAGAATGCAATGCAATGTGACGAAATCGGGACGAAATAATTTCGTGAAAAATTTGAGATTTCTGGTTTCGTCAAATATCACGTGATTCGGTGACGAAGGGATCGTAGAAAATAACGAAATAGTGCTCGAGGATTGCCGAATCGTCAAAATTGATCGTTTCATTTTTGACAGTGCTCGACTCTCGGCGGCTGTGGCCCGGATCCCCCTTTATCCACATCTTCATACTGTCTAACCACGGATTGTATGGAAAGGCAAACATCCGGTTTACGCGCGGAAATGGAAGCATCTATTAGTTTTCAGGGATGTCAGATTTTGCAGATGTATGTTAGCCTCCAAATTAAGCAGAGTCTCATTCAAATAAGCGAAATACGCGCATAAAATTTTTATTTTCCCCCTCACTCAGATGGAGTCACTTTACCTGGATGTTTGCCAATTCCATACAATCCGCGTGGTCAAACAGTATATACTTGTGTGTGTGTTTGTGTGATGTATAGTTTTGATTTTTATAATGAGTGTTTTGACCCTCTGTCATTCTCTTCGCTGCACTGCTATGTGAGTAAAGGTTGTGTAAGGGGGGCGGGGGGGGGGTGTAATTTCCTCCCGAGCTGATTAAGCTCACGGTGGCTTTGTTACTTAGCCTTCCATGTTTTATTTTTACAAAATAAACGCAGCTTATTACTTTAATAAAACTAAAACCTATTTTTAGTGAAGGAAATCAGAAAAAAATCTCTGATTCAATATATATCTGTTTGTGGGTTGTGGCCTAGTGCTTCGCTTCAGGGCAGTTGCACAGTCACTTTTCATGAATAGTCATTTGTACAATCGAGCATTTTAAACTTTCTCTTCCTTGCAGGGACTACTCCTGCTAAGAAAATAATACTGCTAATCAAAGGCGTTCCTCTTGACAAGAAAGAAAAGGTAAAAAAGAAACACGGGAATTGGGTGGGGAGATCCTATCGTCTCGTAACATACATCTTCTTTAACTTGAATAATACAAAAGTCTCTTATTCCAATTCCGTCCCATTCATCTGAAGAACATCTCTTTTACTTTTTTCAACGATGTTTTATTTTGCGAAAATACTCATTTTATGACCAGTACTTGTTATATCTTATCTCAGAAAAGCTGATTAAGCTCACGGTGGCTTTGTTACTTAGCCTTCCATGTTTTATTTTTACAAAATAAACGCAGCTTATTACTTTAATAAAACTAAAACCTATTTTTAGTGAAGGAAATCAGAAAAAAATCTCTGATTCAATATATATCTGTTTGTGGGTTGTGGCCTAGTGCTTCGCTTCAGGGCAGTTGCACAGTCACTTTTCATGAATAGTCATTTGTACAATCGAGCATTTTAAACTTTCTCTTCCTTGCAGGGACTACTCCTGCTAAGAAAATAATACTGCTAATCAAAGGCGTTCCTCTTGACAAGAAAGAAAAGGTAAAAAAGAAACACGGGAATTGGGTGGGGAGATCCTATCGTCTCGTAACATACATCTTCTTTAACTTGAATAATACAAAAGTCTCTTATTCCAATTCCGTCCCATTCATCTGAAGAACATCTCTTTTACTTTTTTCAACGATGTTTTATTTTGCGAAAATACTCATTTTATGACCAGTACTTGTTATATCTTATCTCAGAAAAGCTGATTAAGCTCACGGTGGCTTTGTTACTTAGCCTTCCATGTTTTATTTTTACAAAATAAACGCAGCTTATTACTTTAATAAAACTAAAACCTATTTTTAGTGAAGGAAATCAGAAAAAAATCTCTGATTCAATATATATCTGTTTGTGGGTTGTGGCCTAGTGCTTCGCTTCAGGGCAGTTGCACAGTCACTTTTCATGAATAGTCATTTGTACAATCGAGCATTTTAAACTTTCTCTTCCTTGCAGGGACTACTCCTGCTAAGAAAATAATACTGCTAATCAAAGGCGTTCCTCTTGACAAGAAAGAAAAGGTAAAAAAGAAACACGGGAATTGGGTGGGGAGATCCTATCGTCTCGTAACATACATCTTCTTTAACTTGAATAATACAAAAGTCTCTTATTCCAATTCCGTCCCATTCATCTGAAGAACATCTCTTTTACTTTTTTCAACGATGTTTTATTTTGCGAAAATACTCATTTTATGACCAGTACTTGTTATATCTTATCTCAGAATAATCTCCCTCTCGAAGAAGGAATATATGATATAAGCAGAGCTGTGGAGAGTACACACCACACACCAATACAAAACAGCGGAAATGGCTCAAATAGCCTTTTTCTACAATTAAATATCATAAAACTGTCAACATTCGGTCTTCCTTTCAGCTTTTAAACTGACGAGCTCCACTGGCCTAGGGGACAATCGTTAGACTGTTTCATTGAACGTAACCCGTTTCAGGAATCGGAGCCATTATATGCCCTCCCTCATCATATACCGAGAAATTTGGCGAAGTCTTTTTTATGTGACGTGAAGAGACTGGACCTCAGAATCATTCTCTCAAGAGGAGCTTCTCTAGTTCATAGCCTTTACTTTTTTCTGCGAGTTCGAGGTTTGGCTTTTTTTATTTGATTCCCAGGATATTTTTTGCTCATCATGTATACATAGTTTTAAATCAATTTAAAGATACGTCAAAAAAAAAAAAAAAAAAGATTTAACAACCTTTATCTTTTTTAACACTATGGTTAAATGCTAAAGACGTTTGCAGAGCAGGTAAGGCACTGTTTATACAACTTGAATTATCAACTACAAATTTGTTGAATATTACAATTTTTTTCTTTCTTGGAGAAAAATAAAGCAGATTCAGTTTAAAGGTTTGAAGGCTGCGGGATTTTCCTTTAGAAAATGTTAGGGTTTCTTAGAGATAAAGTGAGCTAAATTCAAATGAGAAATTTTCGACTTAGTTTTAATTACAGTTTTGCCTCCCATACAGTATTTTAAGTATGCTTTAAAAATCGACGTCAATCAATGTGTTAAAAAATCAGCTATTTTTTATTATTATTAAAAGACTATTTTTCAGTATACTTTCTACGTCATAACCACTGCGTTTTGCTTCCGGCTTTTAATTGTTTTCAAAAACAATGAAAAACAGTAGTAATTATAAATATATCATACTTCCGCTGTTTAATTCTTGCCAAAAAAGAACAATGAATTAATGAATCATTAATAAATTTAACAAATAATTTCAAGGCAAGCATATTTATGGGCGTTTTTAAAAGCTTTTTTTTTTCGCTGTACTTGTTCAAAAGTGTTTTTAAATTCGATCATAGCATACAAATCAGCAATATTGAAAAAAGGTTAATAGTAAATATAACTTATTCTTTCTTAGTGTGAAACACGTTTTTTTTTAAAGAAGGATAGAATACAAGTAAATATGTTAAAAATTTCAAAAATTCATACCTCAAATAAATTTTAAAGCGTAAAATATTTAAAATTAAATGTAAGAAATGTTTTCAATTCCAAAGTCTATTTCTAAAAGTTTGGTTAGCACTAAAAAGTATTAAATAAAAGAAGTATATGGCTTCTTGTTGGCAACACTCAAAAATTGCAGTTGATCAGAATATCTTAATGATTATGTTAATTCTAAAGCAATAATTACTTGTAAAATAAAATTAAAAATTTGAGAGAAGAGATAGCTGCTTCCTTCAAAATGAACATAAATAAGATCAACTTCGATTTTTGAGCGTTGCAATCAAGAAACCATAAAAGTACTTATTTTATGCACTTTTTAGTACCAACCAAGCTTTAGAAATAGTCTTTAGAATTGAAAACATTTTTTACATTTTATTACAGCTCCCAAACATGAACTTTGTTTCACTACTTTTGATGCATATTAATACTCGCAATTCAATGCAAATTATCTGGGAAGAAGTGCGATTTTTTATTTATGTATTTTTAAAAAAACTTTAATAACAAGAGTTTTGATATCAAGCGCATCATTAAATGTTTTCTAGATGCATACTATAATAAAATAATACAAAAAGAATGTTATTTTACCTAGGGCACTCCGATGAGAGATCGCTATGACAAATTTCGTCTGAAAAAGTTTTGTCTTTGCTCTGCAAATTTTGTCTGTTAGATTCAGAAATTTCGAGACATAATTGCAAAATTGTAATTTCAAAATGCCCAAGTGTTTCTTTTCATTAGATGTACGCATTGGTGCATGCCCGTATTTTATCATTCGGCAAAATTTGCATTCGGCAAATTGAGAATTTCCCCCCTCCTAAAAATATAAATTTGGGGCGCCTCTGCTTTTATCAATTGACTTTACTTGTCAAATAGCACCTTTAAAACTCTAATTTTTATTCTAATAAAGAATTAGATGCAGAAAAAATAAACGAAACTATCAGTAGTTGAAATAAATTGAATACTTTTTGTGCTTCAAAATCTTATAGATTAAACAAGGGGAGCACAAAATTTAATTTAGGAAAAAAAAAGAAAAAAAAAAACCTACAAGCACATTTCAGGAAAAGAAAGTGAAATATGTAACTGTTATATTTTACTAGGATAACTTGGGAGCAAAAAATATCGAAAAATTCTCCAGTCCTACCTTTCAGCTGAACTTTTAGAGCAATGAGCCATATTTTAAATTTATTTCTGCGGTGACTACTTCTTTGTTTTAGCGGAGTGTTGAACAGAACGTGTTGCGGAGTGAAATTTTCAAATTTCATCACTGTCCTCTTCACGTGAAAACACATTTTAAACTGATTCCCTAGTAGCACAAAAAACCGAACGACGTAGAAAAACTTTCAAAACCAATATAGAACTATATTTTCACCGACGTCGAACTACTTAAAAACTTGCCACTTCCGTTACGTTCACGAATATCGGCCCTGAACATTCAGGAATAACGGTCCTGAATATTCAGAAATAACGGTTCTAAAACCGATCGACGTAGAAAAATTTTCAGAAACTACATAGATCTATATTTTTACCGACGTCGAACTACGTAAAAACTTGCCACTTCCGTTATGTTCACAAATATCGGCCCTGAACATTCAGGAATAACGGTGCCGAATATTCAGAAATAACGGTTCTAAAAACCGATCGACGTAGAAAAAGTTTCAAAAACTACATAGAACTATATTTTCACCGACGTCGAACTACGTAAAAACTTGCCACTTCCGTTACATTCACGAATATCGGCCTTGAACATTCAGGAGTAACGGTTCTGTATCGTCACCCCAATTGCTATAAGGCGACAATATGTCATTTTTTTTAGATACAATAATTTATAAATAAAGAGTTTTTACACTTCTTTCAAAACATATTCATCATAATAGCGGTTGATTTTATTAAGTGAGAAGGTTTTGTACTATTGCTCGGCACAAGCATGCAATTTCATACATCAGATGCATTTGTGTTCAAGATACATGAAGCTTAAGCATTTTCCCAATTTTATTAAAGTGAAACCGTGCTTTCTATTTACGTACTTAAAGTACAATGAAATATTAAGAAAAAACCCTTTAAAAAAAGGAGAAAATAAACTTTTCAACTCAATATTGAAAGAAAATTGCCCTTTTTCTAAAATTCTTAAATGAAAAAACAAGTAAATTGAAATTTAATAAATAATAATTAATAAACTAGGATTAAATAAGACGGTTAAAATCTTTCACGTTTTGTAAATACGATGGCTTTTGCATTTTGCAGTATAATACAGCAAAAATTTCAGAAATAATTTCTGCTTAACATTTTTTTTGTCAGTAAATAAAAAGTAGTAAAAATAAAGCTTTCTTACAGTAAAAAAACAGTCAACCTTCAAATTCCAATAAATATAAAATAATCATTAAATATATTTTACTTATTATGCATAAATCACCATACTATACCTATAAATGACATCTTCAATAAAACAATAACCACATCAGTAAAAACAGTAGAAAGAACAGAAAAATAAGAGTATACTTATGTTTCTTCTAAGCATGAGACTACAAACTGAAATTGTACTTTTTCAGCAATACTTTTTAGTAGTAATTTTTAAAAGCAGTAACAGAGGAATGCAGGTTGAGGCTCTTAGATTTTCTTTTATGCAAGGCATGAAATTACTTAGTAGTTTTTCAGTTTTTGGGAATAAAGTTGTTATTCAAGAGTTAAAGACTTCTCGTAGCAAAATACAATATCTTGCCAAAATAAAGAGTAGAAACAAAACTATTTCTTAAAATATTTATTAAAAATGAATTAAATAGAACTGGTTTACATAGTATATACAGGAAACACTGCATCAGCTGTAAATATATGAAGTCAATTAAACACACTAAGGTAAAGACCGGAGCAACACAATCTAATCATCCATTCACCATGGAGAATTGGGATTGTTCGCAGCACTCAATCCTTTCCACACATGAAGTCTTCAGAATAGTTAACCAAATCTTGTTTTCACGTATTGAAATAGCATAGGGAGCACCAGCTAAAAAACATAAGAATTAAAAACATTAAACATTTTTTACTGTACAAAATAATAAACCATCAATTTTTGGCTATTTTGTGATAGATTATGGAAAAGACATGGAGAATTATTTTTCCTACTTATCGATAACATACAATCAATCGACTGTATACTGAGTAAGAACAATCTGTTTTTAGACAGTCACAGGGGAGAATTGAATTAGTCATGTTGATTGTACCAGTAATGTAATGTTAAAATTGCAAAAAATGCACTTTTCTTTGAAATAGTATGAATGGCGCAGCCAAGGAGTTTTGGAGTCGAACCTCCCGAATAGAACTCTCAATTTCAACACATATAGCAGGGTTTAGTTTTTTACCAGGACATGGAAAAAAACTAGGTTTTTTGCAGGTAGAAACTGTGGTGAAAACCTAGAAAATACTGTCAGCCCTGCTTAATCAGGAAACAGTTGAATGAATACCCAGCTTATATGAATAAAACCTCTAAACCTCTTGGAACCAAATATTTCTCCACAGACGCAATGTTAAAGATCCCCACTTAATCGAATAATTTCCCCCAATAATTATATAATATTGATTAGCTTTTGTTAACATTTTTGTTGAGAAAAATTTTGAACAGACTAGATATCTAGATATAAGCTAAGAACAGCTATTGACGTAAAAATGTAAAACAATAATTTTCGCTATCAATAGGAGAGGAAACATTCATTTTCCATCAAAATAACTCTTCTAATCCACCTAATTTCTCTTGTCGTTGAGAAATATACACGTTTCAGACAGTAATAAATTGATAAATACAGTACGCTCTTGGTGTCATGAAATCGAAGGAACAGTAAAATATATATATACATATATATAGGCAGAGTTTTCGACATAACAAGGTCATAATCATAATAAAATACTGTTCTAAAAATTAGTCATGATCACTAAAAATAAGTGTAAATATGTAACGAAAAAAAGTCTTAGTAGAATAACAATTGAAATTTTTTAAATGAGTCAAAATTAGAGAAAAAAGAATGCTCTAGTGAAGTAGCAAAACGTAATAATTATCACGACTAAACTTAGCAAAGATTTCAAATACCAAATTGCAGAATGGTTTCAAATGAGATTCAAGCGCCCAGATACAAAAAAAGGTGCTCAAAAGATTGCACCATTCCTTGTGTCTCTAAAGGGGGTTCCCGTTCATATCCCCTTTTTATGGAGGTGAAAATAGAGTCAAAAGGTCCAACCAAATGGTGTGAAAAGTTTTAGGTACGTACGTTTTTTAGGCTTCTCTGCAGGCTTGGCAAGGTTTCGGACACTACGGTAAAAACCCTGGTTTTTACCGTCCTGTCCAAAACTATATTTATAGAAAAATTTTAGTTTGTGACAAAACATCAAAAACAAAATAAAATGTATCAAAGAAATGTTTTATACTGAACATTTATTCAATGTGAACATTCAACTTATTTATGCAGCTGATTTTAATCTAATTACATAGAAGTTAAATTCTTGATTAAAATTTTAATTTGTATGCATTAATTATTTATTTTTTTGATAAAGTAATCAAATTTCCCTATGTTTATACATGTGCAAATGAAAGTGGGGTTGGCAAGCTTTATAATGCCCTGTTCAAAACCTTTGTGTCCAAAATTATTTTCCGAGAAAATATGACAGAATAAAATGTGTCAAAATTATGTTTTCTTTTTTTTTTGACTATTTAATATATTTATTCAACGTGAACATTCAAGTATAAATATATATGTATTTATACAACTGATTTTAATCTAATAATGTAGAAATTAAATTCTTCATTAAAAATTTCAATTTGTATGCATGTTATTTTTCCCAGCCATAAACCAAATTTTTTGACATTTATGCATGTGTACAAAAGAAAATGTTCAAAATATTAGTGAAATAATCGACTTAAATGCAAAAAATTTTACAGTTATAGGATGTATTATACATCAAAAGTATGAACTAAAAAAAGAATATTCGCAAGTTTTGAAATGTAAATGTTTAATCATTAATTTCTTGTCTTCAATTTAACAATAATTTTCTGAAATTTAAAAAATTGCATAATAGAAAATCCTTGAAACTTTTCTATAACATATTGTTAAACATATGCTGAAAATGAAAATAACTTATTCATTGATTTTATAAAAATACATAAAAATAGTTACTTACAACAGAAAAAAAAAATCGATCGCTACTAATGATGTAAAAAAGATGGCGCATTACAAAATATAGGTGAAACAAGTATAAGAAATAAACAAAATGACTTTTCTTGACCAAAATAAATAATCGCTAAATATTTAAAAAATGCTTGAAACGACGAGGGTGGGTTAGAGGGGGTCACTCTGATTTTGGAGTAACTCACGTTAAACTTCGGCCCCTAACTTCTGCTTAATTTTTTTTTTAGAACAGAACCGCTACCACCAACGCCTCGGAAGAGTTTCTGAATCTACTCCAGCATTTCCGAAGAAAAAATTCATAAGTCCCTTTGTTTTCCGAATTATGTCACCATTCAAAACGTCTTTAATCAATTTCTTACATTAGTGCTCTAAATTCTTCCTAAACAATAGATAAAGCTTGAAAAAAAATCTCTAATTTTATGAATAGTGTTAGTTTTAAATTACTCAGAACTACAACTAGAGTTTAATTTCAGAAATTGAGGGAGTGGGAGGAGGGGCACGCAAGTGTTCTCGGAAATACAAAAAATAGTCGTAAAAAATAGAGTTCAAAATAATCATAAACATTGAGCAAAAAAAAACGTTTGAAAGCTTGCACCCGAGTTTGTTTTGACGTGCAGTGGCAGATTTAAAATATAGCAAATGTTGCAATTGCGCGAGAGGCCCCATAACCATAGGGGCACCGTAGGAGTTACAAAAATGCTTATGATAAATGTTTTATGACTTCTGTGATAGAGAAATAGGGCCCTAAAATGTATTTCGACGGGCCCCAAACTTGTAGCTCCGCCGAAGCAATACAGAAATTACTGTAATTCATATTACAAACATCGAAAAATGAAAGATTCCCATTGAACCGACGGTAATTTAACAAAAGGAAACAAAACCGGTTTCGCCATGTCATATTTGTTTCCATGATCTCCAATTCTGCAATATATCACCAAATGATCGTCAGTCTGAGACGCTATATTAGTTTTGCATTGAAATAAGTAATTAATAACCACAAAAAATCAGTTAATAGGCTTTTTATAACACCCGATCGAAAATAAAAAGGGAAGTGCACAACTGTAACGTGCGCATATCCCACATGCGAAAATTTAAATTTCTACAACTTACCATTTTTGAGTTATGACTTATAAAAGATATATACGTACATCCAGCCGCAAGAAACAACGCAATAATTAACTTGTTTAGTACCTGAATGCAGTATTAAAAACTTTTTCAGGGGTGACTAAAATAGAAATTCATACTGAAATTTAAGTAAACAATTTTGTTTGAAAACAATAACTCCCTTTAATTTGTATTAAAAAATAAAGGTCCTTTTTTTCAAAAACATCGGCCAATTCCATAGGCTTTTTGATGTTTTTAAGGCCGATGAGCCGATGTTTCCTGCAAGTTAGCATCGGCAGCCGATGCCGATGGCTAAATTGTTGAACCATCGGCGCTGATTCATCAGTCGAGTCCTACAAATTACTATAAGAAAGACCACCTCAAGTGTGCATATCTCTACAAATTGCTGGATTTGTGTGAACAATCTACTCCTTGGTACAATCCTCCTTTCCTTAGAATAAATAGGGAGTTGAGGGGTACCGAGTACTCTGTAACTGCTTGGTACTCGGCCAAATTTTGCTCAGATACTCGGCTAATACCGAGTAGTTGTAAAAAAAAAAAAAAAAAAAAAAAATCGAATATTGGTTCAAGATAGAGTTTACAGTTAATAAAAAAAGTCCAAGCAGATAATATAGTGCAATTATTTAAAATTCAAATTTAAATTTTGAGAATAATGAAGTTTGTTATACTTCAATGAAGTAAATCTTTATTTTAATGTCAACAAAAAGTTAATAAAACTTATTTATTAAAAATGAGACAAAAAAGGCAATTATAGAAAATATGAAATTTTTATATTATTAAATAGATTTTTGGTACAAACAAAATTTATATAAAAATACCTTCGATTTAAAAATAAAAGCAAATAAATCATTTTTTTAAGCAAATAAAACGTTAAAAGCAGAAATGTGCAGGAACACTGCAGACACATGTTTTGGCATTACAAGGAATATCTTTTTCAATCCACAAAATGTGAGCTTATGTGTTAAAAATATCCGACAAAAGTCGGATATTTTTGTAGTACATTATTTTTGTATGTATTTACATTCATTAGCTCACTTTATGCACTACAGAAAGAGACCTTCCTTGCAACGTAGAAGCACAGGTCTGCAGGATTTCTGCACATTTGTGTTTTAACACTTTATTTGCTTTAAAAAATTATTTACGTTTGGCAACTAGAACTATAATAATAGGTTGATATAATTTGTTTTAATTCCAACTTGGTTAATCATACCTTTTATTTATTTGCTTTCTTCTAATTTTAAAAAATAACATTTTTGTAAAATTTTTGACACAAGCAAAAGTTTTTAAATGATGAATAATTAAATTTCAGATGAAGTTTTGTTTTAAAAACTTATGTGGACATGGAGGTCTATACTACAGTTCCAATGAGTTCAAAATTCATCATGTGTTTGTCTGTGGTTCTTAAAGTATATTTGATATTCAGTATTCGGCCAAGTAGTGACAGGTCGAGTATGCAGCACTCAGCCAAAGTGCTCGTCTCTAATAGGGAGAATTCTAGAACATACAAACACTGGCACACTTAAATACAAGATGATTCTTTTGAATAGTTCATTGATAGTTAAGAATCGAGTTTGAAAACTGATAACATTAAAAAATGATAACAAAAAAAGATTATTTGAACATGCAAATGAATAGAGAAAATTGGGACTGAGGGATTTTGATAATAGCAATAAAGGATTGATAACATTGACCCCAATCATATAAGGCAGAGTCTACTGTACATTTTCTATAATATGATTTCTTACCATTTTTGTCCGGGTCTGCAGCAACATTATTGCTTGTTGAGTATATCCCAAAACTAACTTTCCTGCAGATTTTTCAAACACTAACTAGGTAACAAATCTGTAATAGAAAAAGAAAAATGAATGCAAACAACAGAACTATCCATAAACTAAACACACACACACAAAAGGGGGTAGGTACTTTACATAAATTAGACAAACATCAAAGTTAGGAATCAGTAAAAATCCTACTGGTCCTTCGTACAAGTCAACATGAAAATGTACAAGTCTACAGACATCATTGGTCCGCTTTAAATTTAACCAATAAATATGTCTGTGCGTAAAATTATTTACGCTTTAGGATTGCATTCATTAAGTAATCTTTACTAATAATGAAACTGAAAGTCTGTATTTGGATCTCTGTCTATTACGCGTATAGCGCCTAGACCATTTGGCCGATTTCCATGTAATTCGGCGAACACCTCAAAGCGATTTTTTCAAAATTCGATTTTGTTCTTTTTCTATTCCAATTTTAGGAACATTTTACCAAGCAAATTATCATAACATGGACAAACAAATGCCAACGATATGTGCCAAGGGTCGAGCAAATTAACATAGCAAATTGACGAGGAATTCATCATCCATCATTTGTAAATATACAGGCGAACCAAATGACCTTTTAATTTTCTACGACGTGCAAAGCCGTCCGGGTACCACTAGTTTTAAATATAACTTTCTTATTTTTAGCTAATTGATTTAACATTAAATAAAGCACTACATTCAAAAAATTTTGTAGGGCCATAAACATTTAAATTTTAAACAGCCAGGTGTTATGTCTGAAAACTAATTTCATTAATCAACCCTTAAAATGGGCTACCAAAAATTTGATAATTTAATTTTGCCATTTTTACTTAGTTTCAAATGCTGAATAAAATGTGGATGATTCATATAAATTATGTACTTGTACAGCGATTTGAAAAAAAAAAGTTAATGAATGGTTTGGCTAATAATTAGTTCAGGCATCAACCAGGCTTATGCTTTTGAATTTTTTCTAGCAAAGTGTGATCATAAATTGCCAGGCGCTGGTGGTACCGAGGACCACCGATTTTTTTTTTTTTTTTTTTGTGGTCTGATGCAGGTTTCACTGGTCTGGGACCAGTGGACTAGCCATAATTTTGAACGCTGAACATTTTGCACTATTAACAACAAAATGAACTAATTTCATACACAAAATAAGTGAAACTAGAAACATTTTTTAGTGTTCAAAACCTAAAAGCCCTTGAACTGAAATACAAAAACAAAATTTTGAGCAGCAAAGGTAAACACACTTTCAATCGATATCTAATATTTGAATTGAAACACTGACACAATGCATTTTAGACCAGAAAAACAACTTTTTTTTTCCCAATAATAGTGAAATCCTTTTCCTCGTTTAGTAAAAAGGGACCCTTGTCGAAGTGTACCAATAAAGTTATTTCATCCATCCCAGATCAATATAAAATGCATTGGATTAAAATGAAACTGAGAAACTAATTCCTAATCCTAAGTAGAAAGGGGAAGTCTGCAAAAATTATTTGCATCTTAAAATGCTAATCAAGAAAATGCATTTGAACAAAGTACTTCAAAAAAACTTACAGGACCAAAATAGTTTGGAATATAAAACCATCTTAAATGCATAGGAAATAATGTTATTTGTACATTATTTGCTAACAAATCTTATGCAAACATTACTAAATAAATATAATTCTCTGCCATAAACAATAAAACAAATATGAAAGCAAGTGTATAAATTAAAATTTGAAGGGGTAAGAAAAGAACTGAAATTATTGGGGGGGGGGGGGGGGAATGCTACCTCAATTTTTAAAAGCTGGAAAATAAAAATAACATGGAATAAGATCAACTTAAGTTCAACACACATTCCAAATACTCAACTCACAATAAGAAGAAATAGCGTTGTAAATAATACAAAAATCAGCCAAAAACTACAGAATCATAATATTTTATATTTTGTAACTTTGCTTGTAATGTTACTTACTTAAATTGTAGTGCAAAATGATGTTTCAATATGCTGAATCCAACTTATCAATGGCGTTGTTTCTTTCAAAGTTGCCATGCCGTTTGCCGCCATACAAATACTTACAGACTGAAAGTAGCGTCATCATGATCATGTGACATCCGGTTCCGGAAGGTTGGTCTTGGTTAAAGTTATACAGATTCACGTCGAAATTGGTCAAAAAACGTTTTTCGATGTTTGCAATTTTTTCTATTTTACTACTGATTTCTATACAAATAAGAATATCGCTATATTTTCGTATAATAAAATGACATATTGATTTCAAACGTAAAAATAAGCAGTAAAAACTTCGAGGCATTTATTTTAAAGATTGTTTCGATATCTGCAGCTTCAAAGTTTTTTTTTTTTTTCTTTTAATAATCTGCCAATGAAAATATACCAAAGCAAAAGTATATTTATTTTCCTCATTTGATTTAAAAACAGCTTAAATATGAAATTTTTATAAAATGTCGAAATAAAAACATATTTTGGCACAGAACTATGTTTAGAAAACCATATGGGGAATATTTTATAGATTGATGTCGAAATATGTCGGTGTCACAATAGTTTTCTTTCGACATTAAACGACTTTTTTCGACGTTCGCAAAATTTTTCTATTTTTCTCCTAAATTGCATATTTATAAGAAAATACGAAATAAACGCTTTTAATTATGGCTAACTATTTAAAAAAAATCGAAACAAGAAGTAAAAAACCACTTTTTATATAAAGCCAGTGAAAAAAATATACTTCGACATAGTTCTATATTTTAAAAACTGTATCCGTTATCAATCGGGATTCAAAACGTCGATCTATGTCGGTCCTACGTCGTTGTATATTTTTGTGCTACTAGGGTTATAATAGGCACACCTTAATTATTAAAAAACCATTGCATGAACCTTCAAGTAAAATTATAACAATGTTTAGCTTTTTCTTTCGTACTGAATTAATTAAACTTACTTTTTTTGTGCTGAAAAAGCCGCCTTTCTTGTAGTTCCGAAACAAGTTTTTCTTTTGTAAATGCTATGCTATATACAGCCTCTCTTTCTCACAGCTCATAATAAAGTTCCCGATCATCACATTATCTTGAAGACTAATTTTCTGTTAATAGAGTGGGGAGCAAGAGCGTATTTAAAAGGGACGCCGAAGTCCCAAAATAGATTTTAAACCACTCCTTGTAAATAAGAATTTAATATTATGAAATTAAAATTTCAAAATTTCTCATAGTTGAGGTTTTGGCCCCTATCAAAAGACATTTTTGATGGTGAAGTAGGGGGGGGAGCACTTGGCCTAGGTCTTGCCCCTGTCTAAAAAGGACCTAGTTACGAACGTCCCCGAAACTGCGTTTATGTCAAAAGCAGCATAAGGCATGAACTCGAAAGTCGAAATCCCAAAGGAGAATTTGTAAGCCTTAGAGGAGAAACATTTTTATTTACACGGATATTTAATTCTTGCAAAGTACATATAGGGTTTGACAGAGGCAAACTTGATCTAGTAAATGTGAAAAAAAAAAAAAAAAAAAACTAATTTTATTTATTTGTTTTAAATTAAGTTGTATACTTTAAAATGGTTTAAAAAAAAGGAGGGGGACCTTGGTATTTTTTGAAAAATGTTTTCCGGTTCGTGTTTAATCATTCTAAAGGGACATTACATGAAAGGAGTTAATTTTTTTTTCTGAGCAGGCTTATGATATGATATAATTAATAAAATTTTACAAATTGTAATCGTTAAAACCACAAAAAATAGTACTGCACACCTCATTTACTGCGTTTACTTGCATAAGAGTGCTTGTTTTTTCGCATTCCCTGTAGACCCCCCCCCCCCGGGCCGGTCGATTTGAAAGTTTCCAGGGCCGAATTTCCTTCCCAGTCCGCCCCTGCTTTAAAACACGTTTTACCCGGTTTACCGCGCGAAAATCAAAACCTGCTATGTTGGCTAGAAACAGCGCTAGAAGCAATTAAAAGGTAATGAAAATTCATTTTTATTTGCTTTTCACGCGACAACTGACTACAACTGTATTATTCCGATTCCGAGTCACAACTGACTACAACTGTATTTATGTCGAGGACTGCATACTAAGTGCCTTGCCTCCATTATTTTTTTATACCGATAGATGGCAGCACCATCACCGGATCGAACAGTTAATGAGAATTTAGAATTAGTCCAAGAGCTAAAAGCTACCTGGTGCTAGCGCCCCAGAGGTATCGTTTCACTTGGAGGACATTGAAACCACGAGCATATTTAACGTCGCCCAGTCCCCTTTAATGACGACGGTGGGTCTTCGACCATCGAGGTTCGAACTCAGGACCCTCCGGCCCCGAATCCGACACTCTACCGATCGGGCTACCACGGCCTGGAGGTCTTTTAAGTCAGGATTTAAAGTTTAGCCAACAGTGCAGCATTGCTAGTAACAAAGCCAATAAGATGCTTGGGTTTATCAATAGATCTATTTCAAACAAATCTAAAGAAGTCCCAGACAACCAACCAAATCCAAAAGCCATCTTTAAGATATCCATTGGATAAAGCAAGCAGACATCACCAAATCCACTAGACATCCATGCGTGGTCTACATATCCAAGTCCATATCCACCAGAGGTCAGAAAGGTTGCACTTAAAAGACATCCCAGGGAGGTCTGGATATTTGGATCTCTCTTGGATATGATATGATCTCCAATGGTTGTTATGGATTTGCGATAGATATCCACGAGATATGCGTTTTACGTCGATTACGTGCATTAGATAGCCATGGGAGATAGCTATTTAGATAGTTTATAGATATCTAGAATATCCATGTTGTTTACTTTGTGTACTAAGCCTGTAAGCAAAATAAATCTGGACATAAAATGCATCCTTAAAATTTTAAATACTAAATCATTTAAAAAAAAACAGAGATTATTAAAATATATATATTTTTACTACTACTCATTTAAAATATTTACTTAAGATAAATTTAACATTTTTAATATTAAAAATGCAACCTATATTTACTCAGATATTAAATGCTATAGGTTTAATACACTTTATAGTAGTTTGATCAAAAAATAAAAATAACTACATCAATTTTTTTTTGACTAATGTCAAATTTAAAATGTGTACTTATATTTTACTTTATTTTGATAAAATCATAATTGCTAACTCTAAGCAATAACCTCCTTACTGCAATTTTATATTATTTTATAAACCTTATGTCATTAATTGTATTTGATTAAATCTTTTAAATTATACTTGGTAATTTAAAGTAGCTTTACTAATAAATATGCAACCTCTCCCCCCCCCCCCCCTCACCCATACACACACAAAAAAATATTTTTATTCAGCTAGTAATTCACTTTATTTGCAACCAATTTGAACTTTTACATCCAATAATATATTATTAGAAACTCGTGGCTCAAATATAATTTATAAGTAAAAGGATTTCACACAATGCATAATACTTAATAAAGTTTAGTTTATTTGATAAGTGTTCAAAAAAAAATTAACTATCACACTAAAATATTATGATGCATTGTGATTAATGCATGTATAAATCTAGAAAAAAAAATAATAGACAAATATGAAAATATTTATTTTGTTTCATATCTCTTTAAAAGATGTCGAATTTCAAATCTAAAAACTGAACTACAATAAAATTTTGATATTTTTAGGCAAAATGACCTACTTTTATATGCTCCTTCCTTTACATGAGTCACACACAGCAATCTCTACTTTTTAAAACTAAATTCTACGTAGTGAAAAAAAGCTTTAATGTCATCAAAATTAATGTAAAATATTTTTATTGACTAACATTTTAAAAAATGCATACAAACAAAATATCACAAATGCATGAAAATTTGACAGGGACAAAACATCTATGTTTGTTTTCAGCAATCACGAATTGCTTCTTGTTTTCACTTCACCGGTGAATGATGTTAGTCCTTTGATTTTTGGAAAGGAGCCTCGGGAGCACCACTGTTGACTGGCTCAGCTTCCTGCTTCTTCAGCAAGCACGGTCTCCATCAGCAGCACTGACCACCAGAATCTGCTCCTGCTGTGCGGTTGCTTCTGTATCTTACACACACGCCTTCAAACATACACACGTCTTTACACATACACACGCCTTCAAACATTCGCATATCTTTACACATACCTACACAAAAACACACGTACCAGCACATGCACACTCATGATTGCAAAAAGCTTCATTTTAATTCAAGATGTCAAAAATTCAGGTTTATTATTATTATTTATTTGATTTTATCTAGTCAGGTTTTGATTTGCTGCAACTACTTTTTAACCACAACTTTCATGGCAGAACCTGTTGCCCCTAATTTTGATTAATACTGGGAGAAAACCAATTTATAAAAGTACTTATTTTGGCAATGCAATCTGGAACTTTGTTACTACATATTACAGCATACATAAATACTTAGAATTTAATGCAAAAATTTAGAATTTCAATTACAATAACATGACATTTGGAACTATACTTGTCTGCAACTTAAGGTGGACCAGTGACATCATCACCACACACAGAAGAAAAACCGAGTTAACAGATAAAATGTCACACTTATTAGCTTCCTCACCTTACCTGCTTCACGAATAAGAGGGAGATCACCACCTGTGTATGAGCTGCTACTGGCTAGCGTGTTTGATTCAAATGGTTTTAATGTTCCTCGCTGCTTTGCTCGTAAAATTGAAAATATTTAAAGATTGACAGAAATTAAGACTAAAAAAGGTAGTATGCATGGGTTTTAACGAACAAATCTTATTTTTAAACGGTAGAGCACCAATTTCACCCCAATATCGGAAAAGACGCAATGAACTATTTCCTTCATTTGGTCTCATCTTATTTCTCCATTGTCAAGTAAAACTTGCAGTCGAGTATACAATACTCAAGAAAAATTGCAGCCATAACCACAATTGCAGATGTAACTAGCGTGAAGACCTTTTCACCCAAAAAGTCCAAACCTGTTCCAAAATATTTGAAATTAAACATCTCCTTTTTCTAATTTTTGTTCTGTAAAAACAGCCAAGAAAACTTTTTAATTCAAAATATGAGAAAATTGCAAAAAATAATGGACTGATGCTGCATAAAGCATGTGTTTTCACATTTGGAATTATTAAATTATAAGATATACATACCTTATATGTTTGAGCGTTTAAAGGATATAATTTTAAAAGATGTCGAAAACACAGAGAACAAACATAAAAGAGAAACTACATTTAATTTAAATAGTTCCTCCTGAATGTTTTTCTCAGTAATTTTTCCGCTTGGTTTTTTTCTTCTGCTAAAATAAAGAAATAAATATTTGCTATCTTGTTTTTCATAACAATTTATGAATTATATATTTACATACTTGACAAACACAGGATACTGCAATTAAAAAAAAAAAAAAACTGGCTTGACAGAGAAGGAACATAAAAAAGAAACTATGTCAATTTTATTAGGTAGTCGCTGTTAAATGTTCCTCTCTGGATGTTTCTCATTCTCTATTTTCTCTTTCATACTATAAAATAATGAAATATTTGAAAAAGAATAATTTGTATATTGTATTACGAGTATTAGCGTCATTCTACATCCTCGGTAAAGTGTATGTCAACAAGGTTGATACTCTGAACTCGAACTAAGAGTTACTTGGTACGGGCACTAGTGAAAACTACACATCAAATACATACAATTGTGAATTTTGAAGCCAGACTTTTATGAGTAATAGTTGGCTAACTTGGATTCATATTTAATTGTTGCAAAATTTACAGCATTCAGAGACTTATAAAACATTACGCTAATTTTAATATGGTAGATTTCAAAAACTTGATACTTAATAACCCCATCAAATCCAGAAAACTCATCTACATTCTGGCAGGGACGAAAACATCTGAGAGAAAAACTTTACATATGCATTCTCATTAACCTGGCATTTTTAAACGCAACCACTTTTTAGTCAACAGTGGGCTGAGTTTTCAAGCAAATATAATACCATTTGAATTTAAATAAAACAATTGGGAAATTGAAAAAAAATCATGCCAAAAAATGCTTATTATTAAGGAGGAGTAAGTGAGGACACTTGGAATACATTGGTAAAACCAAAATTCCAGCATATTGAGATTTCATAGCTTTTAGGGAGAAATAATATTAATAGTAGTGCACATCTTGCTAATGTAAACGATGAGGTGCTAAAACATGAATGCAAATAATAAACCCAACATTGGGTCTTTTTGTGCCATCCGACAACAAGGGGAAAGAAAAAATGCAATCTTTATCTTTATAATGCAAACACATGTTCAAGCAATGTGCAATTGAAAAAATTAACAAACTGGATAGATGTTTTGGGGGAATGCATGCTTAAATTGAATAGTTAAACTGAACATTCATAAACATAAAAATTTCTAGAAAATAAGCCTTAAACATTCCACAAAACAACTTTAGAGTTTTAATTGTTTCAGCAAAGTAACACAACACATGCAAAGAAATCTAAGTTAATAACCCTAGTCTACTTGCAAGATAGATTTTTATATTTAAAAAAATGAAAAGTTAACATTGTGGAAGAAATGCAGATCGAACATTCACGAACAGAAATCAAAGTTAGGGTACCTGTGAACTTAACTCTTCATTAGTAAAAAAATTATCATAGAGTAAAAAAAAAAATACATTTACCAGAAACAAAGAAACATACCAATAAAGAAAAGAAAAACGTCAAAACAGTTTAATACTCCACTAATTTTTAAAACAGCAAACAAAGTAGCAATGGCCGACATTCAAATCAAACGGAAAAGCGGTAGGTAACATACAAACGCTTGCCTTTTGCTGACCAACAAATGTTCTAAAATTTGAAAAACACAAAAAATCAGCAGCATCTGAAACACTTATCTAAGAAAAGAACATCTACATTAATTAATGTAGTAACAACAAAGAAAAGTATCCAGTACAAAATTGTTATCCACCAAACTCACGCCGTATCGCGATCGCGATTTTGTTGATAAACAATGAAGTTTAGAAGAAGTGTTAGTTTTCTCAGTTCACCACACTTTAAAAAGAAATGAATTTAAAAAAAACTCACCTCACATCAACAAAACTTTAAATTAAAAGAATTTTGTCGCAGAGACCTGAATATAAACAAATCAAGTAATATCCAACAGTCAAATATCTAGCAGATATCCGTAAATGAGACTTCGATGGATATTTATTTTAAACATTCAGGTTATTGAACAGTCATCCACAAGCTATCCAAATATCTATGTCTAAAACATGTAGAACTCTTCATAGCTAGACGACTTACGAAAATCCATATCCAAATCTGGATATCCATAAGCTATCCGAATATCCACATCCAAAACATGTAACCGTTTGGATGTCTTGAAGATATATCAGAAATCCATATCCATAGACATAACCAGATATGGATATCCATCAGCTGTGTGGCAAATCCAATGGATATTTGGATATGCCATGGACCTTTTTTGGATGTCTAAGGGACAATTGTGGTTGTCTGGGTTTTTGTTCCATTTTTTACGCATCAAAGGAATGTAACATTAGCCTCTAAGGGAAAATTTAAGGCAAAGATAAATCCCTAACTTAAAGGTGAATTTTGCTTCAAACAAACAGTTGGAAAAAGTTCTTGGTGATGAACATATATATAGAAAAGGTATTTGTCAATTTAACTATTTTAAAAGTATTTTTTGAACAATTGAAAATTTTTTAACATTCAGAATGACAGAAAACATTATTTTTTATCACCTAAAAAAAATTATGGGGGGGGGGGGAGGATTTGTGCAGATTTTGAATACATTCTCAATTTTTGGTATCGAGGAATAGATAAAAATGCTATCACTAAAATTAAAATGCCATATCTTGTAGACCTGAATATTGACACAAGTGATAAACATGACTGAACCAAAATGAAAGGAATATGAAATGCAAATGGTTTTACTAATGCTGCGGGAATTGAAGGAAATGCCTAGCTACCAATTCCGACTCCTGTACCATACAATTAGTCGTAATCCGACTCCCCAGCTGTGGCATAAAATTCATTACTTCCATCTTTTTTTGTTTTACTTCATAAGTTAATTTATTATATTTTCCCTATTCTGATTAAAAATGTACATTATGAAAAATTGTTTGAATAATTTAGTTCTATGATTTTCTTTCTCTATGCATGTACAAAGAAATGCTAGAGAAAATTTTAGGGCCTCCAACTCTGACTCCTGCACCCCCAAAATTAGTCGTACTCCCCACTCTGCAGCTTCGGCAGAAATTCCTTACTTTCATCCCTTTTGTCTTACTTTATTGACTACTGGTACTGGCACGGCTTTGCCAGTATTAGAAAAATAAAAGGTGGTTTGGTTTGCCTGTATATTTACAAATAATGGATGACGAATTTCTCGCCAATTTGCTGTGTTCATTTGCTCTCAAATGTTACGGTTCCATGTTATGATAAATTGGAAATTTATTTGTCCAGGTTATGATAATTTCCTTGGTAAAATGTTCTTAACATTGGAATAGTAAAAGAACAAAATCGAATTTTGCGAAAAAATTCTTCGAGGTGCTCACCCCTATGCTACAAACTAATTCTGCGCCAATTTCATAAAAATCAGCCGAGCGGTCTACCCAGATAGCATGCTCACTTGCGACAAAGTTTGATTTTTTCTTGATATTATCTTGTTGTGTCAAACTTGACGTGACTGGTTAGCGGCAGACTTTCAGCAGTTGGGCGGCACCACCGTAAACTACTCTTGCAAACGCTTGTTTGATGGACACTTTTTTCAATCCGGACACCCAGCGCATGCGCGGTAGTACATAGTCTACGGTTCGGCGCCAAACACGGAGAAGCAAACGAAGCACAGGGAGCCATGATGGATTGACGAAGTAAGCTGTACGTTGGAACAGCAGAGAAAAGGTATTTGGCTGTTTAATATTTATTCAAATGCAATTTTCTTTAAATTATAATTCAGAAGAATGCACTGGTGTTTATATTTTTTTACTATCACGATTCGCGTCAAATCATTTCTTTGTAGCGTAGCACATGTTTCAAGCTCCGGGTTTACGCGTTTAAACTTGATGTTTATGAATAATTTTGAACATATGCATACAGGATGACTTGAATACAGTTGGTAGCATTTTTTTTTTTTTTTTTTTTTTTTTTTTTTAACGTTATGTCGGCATATTGAATCCTTTCTTTAAATTAAAAGTAAATTATTTCATGCTAATAAAATGAAAATCATTCCTAAAACAAAAGCAAATCAATAAGTATAGTTATGGGAACTTTGTTTATTTGCAATTTTGCAAAACTGATAACTTAACATTTGACCATCTGAGAATGTTTCTTTACATTAAAATTAAGTGGAATGTGATAATATTACAAAGCAACAGTTTGAATTTTTTTGTACTATGGTGAGTATACTGCATAGTCTATTCCAGTCAAGAAAAAAATACCTCTGAAAATCAAAGCATATGATAATACAAGCAATTTTCCAAAATTGATACTCAAATTGTAATGTTTTGTTGTAAGTCGAAAATTATTTTTGGTGTTGTTAAATCATAACGTTCTTGTAATTAACATTTGAAATATTAATTGGGAACTCCGAATATTCTGTGCATTATTTATTTAATTAATATTCAGCTCATTTGTATTTTTAATATTTTTCATAATTAGTCAATTGCATGCTGGGCAAAGTGAAATAATTCATTTCCTTTACTTATTCAATCACTTACAAATCACCTACATATTCATTAATTAACTAATTTTTCCTTAATTTAATAATTCACTTTTTCACATATTTTCTTATGCATTCTCTCTCAATTTAATTCACTCATTTATTTTCTTTGTATCAATTAATAAATTAATTTATTTATTAGTTTATTGTTTCATTATCTTTTCATTAAGTGAATTATTATTTATTTGATCATTATTTTGTTCGAAAAAATTTCTCACAATCAAATAGAAAATATTTTATTTTTCACTTTGTCCCATGAAAAAAAAAAAAAAAAAAAAAAAAAAAAAACTGGAAAAACTTCTGCTTTTTCTTGAAGGCTAATTTTACTGCCAATAATAAAAATAATGTTTAACGCAAGTTTTATTTTTATGTGTAATGTTATTTCCTTATATATTGCAATTTAAAACAAATTTCCTATTTGTTCATTTTGAAAAAGCTCATCTTAAACATTTCGCTTTTGCCCGGTATTCCCCTACTATTTATTTTGACTTTTATGTTTTATATTGAAACAGTTCTTGATCAGGTGTAATTTTTTGTCTGATTAATGCTATATGACAAATTCAAATATTTTTATTATTATAAAATTGAAAAAAAAAAAAAAAACTGGGCCATTTAAAATTTTTATTCTGACATGTTTTTTTTTGTTGTTGTTCTTTTGACAAACATACCCAGCAGGGCATGTTAAAATTTTTAAGAATTTTGTAGCCCTGACCTATTATTGTATATTTAAATTTGTTAAAATTCTACTTGAACTTTTCTTCTTGTTAAACTTATTTAAGGTACCATAGAGTCTCGAAAATCAGATGTAGTTGGGGCTCATGCCTCCTCGGATTACAACGTAGCAAAATATTTCAATTTTCAGATGGTAATGAAAATCATTTCATTCTAACTAAAAATGTAACTAAAAACATAAGCACCTCAAATAGAGCAGAACCCAGAACTTTTAAGACTGTTGTATTTTGAATATTCGGTTTGTCTGAACAGGCAGTGTACTGAATGTGAATACCAACTGAATATTCAATGTATCACTAAAGCGTTAGTTTTGCTTCAATCTATATATTAAATAAAATTCATAATTTTGTTAATTCATTGCGAATTGTATTCCTCTTTAGTCTTTTCCTGAATACCTGGTAAATTATCCATTTTACCACCTGGCAGTGCCGACGAGAGGCCATGTCAGCTTAGTCTTAAACTAGCGACCCGTCCTTTGAAGGGGCCTGGCTTGGAATCGCAGTAGACTTAACAAGCTAATGGGGGGACGGGGCCCGGCAATGAAACCGACAAGTGATTTGCCTTAGCTCACGGCTGCCTTGCACCCTGGATCAATCGTACCCTTTTTTCTAAAAACTTCTAGACAGAATAACTACGAATATACTATTTGTTCTTCTCATTGAAGGAATATTTTATACCAAATTAAAATGCAGTAAATTAAATGTATGATCTTTTGTGAAATATTGATTATAAGCATTTCAAATGAATGTGTTTTCTTTACCAGTCTTCAATCCCAATTTTCAAAATATTGGTGTATATTTCATTCAGTATAAATTTTGCCCGAAGTAAAATACTGCCATTATTGTTATCAGGGACCCTCTCAGTTTCCTGATAGGAACTTCAAATTTACCGACTAGTGAACTATGGTCATTCACACTTGGGGGGAGGGGAGGAGACTTGTGAACAATGGCATGTTTACATAACATTAATCTTGAAAAAATCTCAAATAATAGCAGTCCCCAGTACTCGATCTCTTGGACAAATAGTTGGAACAATGAGATTTAGGTTTCTCAGGTCGAAACTTCTTCCTTTTGAGTAGCTGTTTTATGTAATTTCACCGTTTTCTTTTACTTGGGAAAACATATTTTAAATTGCTTAGTCAAACTTCATTATTGCAAATCGTTATAATTGTTCTTTAAAATATGATGCATGTCCTGCATTTTTTAATCATGTTTCATATGTGTCCCAGGCCTGTTTATAATGTTCTCCCCAAAAAGGGCACATGTAAGCAATTTAAAGACATTTTTTAAAAAGTTCATGACACAAAGAAAAGGCTACTATTTAATCTTTTAGATATTTTGGTGTTGCAAAATTGATAATATTTTTTTTTGAAAAATAAAGAAATGTAAAATATTGTTCTCATGTGTCCCTTTCCCCCCTACAACCAATGAAAAGGAATATTTGGTATTTAAAAACTTGCAATTTTATCTCCAGATTGCCAAATCATCAGGTAAAATTTGCTGAATATGGGATTTTTGACTAATACCTCCTTTCAGGGCATTCTGATTTTTGTAAATGTATGTACTTTTCTTGTGGTAAAACTTCAAGTAAGATGCAGTGCACATATAATGACATATTTATGTGTTCACTTTTTATTGTTTTGATTTTGTTCTTGCTTTTGTAATCAAGTATTAATTCTATTTTTTCCTCCTTTTTTCGAAAATATCCTACTTTCGACACTGAAAATGTTCTATGAGCTCTGTAAATTTTATGCCCTCTTTCTAGACATGTTTGTTGCACAGCATGATTTACATTTGCACTGATATTGTTAATTATTTTGAGAAGCTGTTTAAAAGAAATGGTTTAAAATTTAAAAACATTTCTTTGAGATCTCTATAAAAAAAAAAGGAAAAACATAACTTTTGTGTTTAACACGAGGCTTGAAGTATACCTGTGCAGAATGATTATTCTGATAATTATTGTAGGATGTTTTACCCTTTATCGAAAAAGTTTGCTTGAATAATTTCTTTTTTGCCTGTGGATTGCCAGATGATTTCATATGTTTAATATGTCTTTATTTCGGAATTCAAATTAAATTGAATGTATCCTAGCTTACACTGTAACTTAGTTTAGCTGCTTCTAGCAATAACTTGTTTTTTTTTTATTCAAAATATTAGCTCCATTAATAATATTTGTCTCCATTTTAAAACTGGTTATATTTCCATAAAATAATTTTAGTCGACAATTTCAAAATAGTATTCTTGTGTTTTGACTTTACTTTGAGCTCTGTGTTAAATGTATTAGCAAATATAGCATGTCCTGTTGTTTATTCTTATGTTTTTTTTTTATTATAGCTGCTTGTCAAAGGGTGTATAAGATATATGGCAGTTGGCATCAAGAAATAATGTGAGTTTTTCACTACAACATTTTTATTTTATTAATAAACTTCATAAATAAGGTTTTTTAAAGCTGGGTTGTCAAGTTGTTTACCATATCTTAGTAACCGCAACCTATCATATTTCCCCAAGTTTTATTGAATGGCTTTATATAAAGTATTCAGCAGCAGAATAATTACTTCTTATTTGCTTTCAAGGTAAATATTCATTTTCAATTTACTTTTAGGGGTCAAATAGGTGTGCGTAGATCATACTTAAAATGTATTTAGTGTTTGGCAAAAAACACTTAGAGGTAAAAATGATTGTTTTTTTTTTAAAATAAGTGCATTAATTATAAATACTTTTAAGTTAATTGGACAGACTAAATAGTAAATAATTGAAAATAACATTAAAAAAGAATATCATGCACTTGTATATGAGGTTAGCTCTTTTGAAAATCTTGTATATACATCGCATTTTGCATGTAAGCTAAATTAATGCATTCGGCTATATCAAATATATATGCTAGCTTGAATTTTGAAAGAAAAGGGAGGAAAACACAAAAATTTTTGAGTATGCACTGAAAATCATATTTTAAACTTGTCATTTCATTTTACTTCCTATCAAGTTTAGACCAACCAATTACCCATTTAAAATTTCAGCAGGATTTATGACAGCTATTGCAAGTTTTTAATTTGTATGTTTTTTCAGTAAGCTTTTGTTCGCAAGCAAATTTGAACAATTGGAGTTTTTTAGTTTAAACCGGCATTGTATTTCCGTCATGTTTACAAACCTAAGCTTGTTTGGAAGTAATAAATCCTACAATTTGTGTGGGGATTGCTACAAGTAGGTGTTGACAAGTCAGGATTTTTGCTTTGAGGAAAACTCACCAAATTATTTTTTTTTTACTATTTATGGGGAATGTGAAGGCTGGATTATGCTATTAAACTATCATTTCTAAATTTTACTTAAAACAAAGTATGTCTTTCAATCAAATTTCAACAAACGTGAAATATTCAGTATTAGTGGTACCCGCACGGCTTTACCCGTAATAGAAAAATTAAAGATCTTTTGGTTCGCCTGTATATTTACAAATAATATGTGGTGAATTTTCTCGCCAGTTGACTTGTACCCATGTTACGGTTCCACGTTATGATAATTTCGTATTCTCGCCAATTGGCTTGTGCCCATGTTACAGTTCCACGTTATGATAATTTCATAATTTACTCGTTCATCTCACTAAAATTTTGTTCTTAAATATGGAATAGAAAAAGAACCACATCGAATTTTCGAAAAATCGCTTCGAGATGCACATCCCCATACTACAAACTAACTTTACCAAATTTCATGAAAATCGGCCGAACGGTCTGTGCGCTATGCCCGTCACAGAGATCCTGATAGACAGACGGGAACTTTCAGCTTTATTATTAGTAATTTTTTTTAAGTTTGCTGATACAGTGAAACCTGTGTAAGTTGACCACCTGCGGTGCACTACTTTAATGGTCAACTTACAGAGTTTGATTTATATGAAAAGGGCTAATTCCGGGCCTGAAAAAAGCAGTCAACTTAAGACAGGTGGTAAATTTACTAGGGTGGTCAACTTCACAGGTTCTACTGTACCTACTTTTAGTTATTCTCTTAAGTGTTTTGTTAGGTGCTTAGTTAGGTTCTTTCATACATAATTTTCATCATGTTCACCAACAATTCCATCAATGTTAAACTTAATTTTTATTATTATTTTCATTCTTTAGCTGAATTAAATTTTGAACTTCCATATGAGGCAGTGAGATTGCAAAACTCCGTAGCTCTGCAAAAAAAGTTATTTTGCTCCGCATTTCACAGTCGAGCGTTCAAAAGCATGAGGCATGACATAGTGCTTAAAACTGTCTTATTAAGTAAAAATAATTATTTTTATGCAGTGTTTAAAATGATTATTATAGCTCAAAAATAATTTAGATAAGTGTTTTTGAGATTTAAAGTTAGTTTTTTGTTGAATTTTATGCAAAATCCGAGCTGCTCCTCAAATTCACCACAGATCAGGGTTGAGTTTTGGACTGTCCAAAACTGGTTTCGGACAGAAACAGGCGGTTTTTACCGTCCAAAAATACACTAATCTGTCAAAGTATGCTAAAGCTAAAAGTGTTATCAAATCAACTCATATTTACTGCAATATTAATCATGCATAAATAACAATAAGTCTTTTAAAACATGTTTCAAAAGTGAAAATGTCTCCAAAAGTAATAAAACTTACCAGCAAAGATTCTTCTTCATTTTTAATAGAAGTAAAAAACAGAAATTGTGTGGTAACAAAAGCTCTCCATTGAAAAAAGATTTGAAAATAAATGCTAATATACCATTGAAAATATATTTCTCTTTAGGTTAACATTAGCAATTGGTGGTTTTCAAGTAGCCCCTTTAATGATAGGAGTAGGGTTCATAACTGGGGAACTATAGTTTATGTGGTGCTTTAAGACTACTGTTAGCAGAATTCTTTAATAAAAGTAAAACTTATAATTTTTCTACAATGCTTTTTTTTTATTTTAGGACACAAAGACATGAAGAAAAGTGAAGAATCGATGTATTATAATATTCTGTAAATACTGTTGGACAATTTGTTTGTAATTATTGTTAATAAACAGTCTGTATTGATTTATTATAACTGTCTTTTTAAATTTATTTGTGTTCGCTGAGAATAGGGTTACCACAAAACTGAAAAGTCTCCTTAGAGTAAAAGTTTATTTAATTGATGCTTGTGCCATATATTATATCATAGAAAAAAAAACGTACAAAAAATAATTTACTAGTAATTTATTCTCCATATAATTTAGTTTGAATTGTACATTTTAACAAGTATATTTTATTAAAATAATAGCAAAAATTAACATTTATGGAGAAGTCCACTGTATCAATTCAATGTTATTCGGTACAAACTGGTACAATTTGACCTATACCTTACTTCCTGTGCTCAAATTTGTTAGAAGTCGCTAAGGGACCATGAACTAATGCCAGTTCAATATCCGAAAACAAATTAATTTATTTAATATAATGTTACGTTGAATTTGGGATTTGTTTTGTGTTCATCTGCTTGATAATCAACTGTTCTTTATAAAATTTAGATGAATGTATGATCACACATTAGCAAACTTTTTACGCCTAAATCAGATAATACATAGTAAATAATAAAGTAAAAAAAAGTCTTCAAATTTACTTGCAAATTGGGCTTAAATTTACATTTATCTGTATATAATTTAACATTGTATTTACAGCATTCGATGAATGCATGAGAATTTTTGTTAAAGAAAGATGAAATGCCCTATTGAAATTTTAATTGGTAAATAAAGCTAGTACAGTGAAACCTGTATAAGTTGACCACCTGGTGGTGCATTACTTTAGTTGTTCAACTTACAAAGGTAGGTTTATATGATAAGGACCAATTCCGTGCCTGAAAAAAAGCGGTCAATTTACACAGGTGGCCAACTTCACAGGTTTTACTGTATTACATTGTGTAAATTGGGATAAAATTTTGAAAAGGTTTTAATCCTTTAATAAAAAACAAGTGAGAATTTGTTTAGAGAAAAACATTTATAAAATTAGTAGTTGTTTAGCTTTGCGTTATAATTTCTGCAAATTTTCTGAAAACGAAAGTTTTGTATCAAATTTTCGTGAATCAGATCAAAGGTATTGTTAACTTATTGCAAGCTATTACAAACTCTCTCTTGGATGCATTACATAAATATTCATTGTTTAATTTAATTATATTTTTATAGTGTAAAATATTTTTCTACAGTTATTGCTAAAACTAAAATTGATTGCTAGAAATACTACTAATTTTGAGACCTGATTTTTTCAAAGGAGTGTAGGTATTATAAATTCAAATTTTTAATACAATAAAGTTTGTTCGATTACAAATATTTCTGCAATGAATACAATAAAAGTATGTTCTAGTTTGCAGTGGGTTCACAATACTTTTTGTTAAAAAAAAAGGCTACTTATTCACTAATTTGTGGAAAATTTGGTACAACAAAACTTTTCTATTAGTTTGCAGAAAATTTTCAGAATTTGATGCACTTAAGCAAATTTTGCAATGAACCTGCAACAGTTTGATATGACTTATCAGGACAAACTTGCTGCAAGTTCAGTTCGTGGGGACTACAAGGCTTGCATCAGACTTGAAGACTTGTCGCATCCATTTTGATGCAAGGATTGCTGCAAGCAAAAAAAATGCTATGCAAATTTGATATGAACTGGTAGCAAATTTGAATATGACAAAGCTCAGTTTGAAGCAAACTTGTCACAGCAAAGCTTCAGTTGCTTTGAACTTGCAGCAAGTTTGATACCACAAAAATGACTTTCCTACTGGTTTGCAACGAACTTGCAGCAAAACTTGATAAGACTTGCAGGACAAACTTGCTGC